>NW_024353905.1:2221095-2284541 GCF_902729225.1 Pteropus medius | reverse complement strand
ATTACTGATCCTTTCTTCCATTTGGTCGACTCTACTTCCCAAGCTTGCCATTTCATTTTTCAACTCTCGTAGTGTATTCTTCATCTCCAGAAGTTGTATTTGCTTCTTTTTGAGAGTTACAGTCTCCTTGCTCTGCTCATCTAGTTGTTTTTTCAGTTCCTGAAATTGTTGATTTGAGTTGTTTCAGATCTCATTGAGTTTTTTTAGAAGTACCATCCTGAATTCTTTGTCATTTAAATTGCATAGTTCTATGTCTGTAAGCTTATTTTCTGTTGATTTTTTTTTCCTTTTGTGATGCCTTATCACCTTGATTGTTCATGGTGTTTAATGGACTATTTCTACACTTGGAAATTAATGGAAGTGTATTCTGCTTTTTTTCTAGAAAGAAATTTTATTATATAAAGGTTTCCCTTTAGCCTGTTGCAAAGAAGTCACTTTTCTTTTGGTATCCAGTAGGTGCCGTCTAAGCCTCTTGGATCCCTGCTTTATATAAAGCCTTAATAATGCCTTTGTTTTCTCTTATAGATGTTTCATCATGCTCTCTACCCTCAGTCTCAGTCCCTGTCAATTTTGGCAACAGTTTCGGTAGTGTTTGCTCAGATTCCCGTGGGGCTCCACGCTGTTTGGTCTCGGAGGATGTGGAGGAAGGTGTCTTCTGGGTTGGGGGATGCAGCCTCCAGCTCAGCCTCAGTTTTGCTACCGCAGCTGTTAAAAATCAACTGTTGTTCCTATGCCATTCCTGCTTTCCTCCTTTCTTCCCTGATGACTGTGTCTTGCCTCCGGTTGTGTGGAGCTCACGGCTCTCCCAGGTAGGGCTGTTCTGGGAACTTGCTGCACCTTCTCCCCACCCCCTCCTTCTCGGAGCTCTGGCTATAAGAGGCAGCTCCTGTGTTTCTCCCAGTACACTCACCAATGCCCGGGGTTCTGACCCGTTGTAGCTCTTATGCACAGATCCCATGCTCAGATGTGCTCGTGTGCAGTTTGGGTGTTTTTTGTTGAGTTTTAGATATTCAGCTTATTGTTGTTTCAAGGGGAGAGATCTGGGAACGTCTCTCACACTGCCATTTTTCTGACATCGGTTTATATTATTTCTTTGAGGGCCTTCATCTTACCTTATTTTGTGAACTCAAGGTTAGAGCTCAAGTGTTATCTGCAGCCCTGGCGGTTGATATAGAGTTTTTAACACAGCAAGCGCTCCTTAAATTGTTCATTTATTTGTTCAGAATTGGGGAATAGAGAAAAAAAAAAAAACAATGTCCCTTATAGAGGTTAAATTTTAGTCAGGGGAAATGAACAATAAACAGAGAAACAAAAATCAGAGAAAAAAGGAGAGGGTCATAGGAATATGGTGTGCTAGAGAGTGTTACTATTTTACATGGGCCTCGCTAGGGACGTATAATTTAAACAGAAGTATGAAAATAAAAGAAAATCATAAGCCATTTGGATATTGCAACAAGGAAGATTTCAAGTAGAAGTAATGGCAAGTTTAATGTTCCTGTGGCTTGAACCAAATTAATAAATGGGAAGAGTGGGTAGGATATGGGTTTGGAGTGGGAACAGGAGCCAAATCATAAGTTTCTTATATGCCAGGGTAACAAGTTTGGTTTTCAATTTGAGTGAGATGGAAAGCCATTGGAGAGTTTTGGGCAGAAGACTGACCTTATCTGATTCAGGCTATTGTAGTATCACTCTGGCTGATATATAAGGAATACATTTTTAGGGGCAAAGATAGAATAGAAGGGACTAGTTAAGAGGCTATTACAAAGGAGACCAGTCAAGATGGTGTAGAAGCTAGACATTGTGCATGGCTCCCCTCGAAATCACACTAAAATTATAATGAAATTTCAGAGCAACTATCACTAGAAGTTGCCTGAGATCTGGCTGAACAGAAGTCCTACAACTGGGGACATACATAAGAGGTCACCTTGAGACTAATAGGAAGAGCAGAGATGCAAAATGTCTGGTTCCATAACCGTGAGTGATGGCCAAGAATCAGGAGGGTTATCTTGGCTGCAGAGCCCCCACCTCGAGAAGCAAAGGGTCTAAGCCCAACACTGGGCTCCCCATCCCAGGGTTCTATGTCTAGGAAAGAATTCCCTATAACCCCTGGCTGTGAAAAATCAGCAAAGTTTGTGGCTGAGTGAGACAGAGAGCTGTGGGAGTTGCAAAAATTCCTCATAAAAGGCCCATGCCCAGACTTACTCACTGACATACTCACTCTGAGCTCCAGCTCAGGGGAAGCTGTTCAAGGAAGTCCAGGGACATACAGGGAGACACTGAGTTGTCGGGCTTCAGGGCGAGAGCTGGAGGAGCAGCTTCCTTCTGGACAGAAGTGCTGGCTGTATCCATTGTTCCTTTGTTGAGCTCTCCCCACTACCAGCATGCAGACACAGGCGGCTACCTTATCTGAGTCTTCATCATCCTGGATAACACAGTTTGCTCCACCCAGGTGATTCCCTGAGATTTCAACTCTCCCAACATGTAGACACACCCAAGCCGTCTCCAGTGGTTCATTCCATACAAATAGCCTGTCTTGGCTCATGCTGTGGAATTTCCTAAAACATCTCAAAAGCTCACAAAACCCAAAGAAGCAACATCTTGCCTTCATGTGTCCCATACCTCTTGCTGAGCAAACCTAGCACTAGCAGCAGCAGCCTCAGTTCCTGGCTTGGCCTCTCCAGGCACCTATAAGCCCAGTACAGGTGGCAGCCATCTGTGGATTGCTTGGTGACTCTTACCAAGTGGCCCCAGAAGTGCACACACTGTGGCTGTACTTGACCTGCAGCTGGGTCCCTCCCAGGAGGTCTTTAGTCCAGAACACCCAGCGGCCTGCTTCAACTGGAACCACAGCACCACCCAGAGCTGCAACTGAGGAAGACACACCCAAAGAACAAATTGGACAGGAACCAGAGCCCTGCTAAAGTGAATCCTGCTCCCTAAGGTCAGCCCCTCACTGGCCAATCCTCACAAGCAATCAGCCCAAGGGTCAATCCCTCCCATCAATGTGTAAATAGAGGCAAAAGCTCAACTGCAACAGGAGGGCACACACAACCCATAGAAGGGACACACCTTGAGTACCATGCTCAGGTAACCAGGGAAGACTGCGTCACTGAGCCCCACAGGACACCTACTATATAAAGCCACTCTACTAAGACCAGGAGACTAGAGAGTCCTCCCTAATACATAGAAACAGACACAGGGAGGCAGCCAAAACAAAGAGACAAAGAAACATGTTCCACACGAAAGAATAGAACAGAGTTCCAGAAAAAAAAAAAACTAATTAGAAACAAGCAACCTACCAGATGCAGAGTTCAAAACACTGGTTATAAAGATGCTCAATAATCTTAGGGGAAGAGTAGATGAACTCAGTGAGAACTTTAACAAAGACATAGAAAAAATAAAATAGAAATGGAAAACATAAAAGGGAAACAGTCAGAAATGAAGAATATAATATCTGAGATGAAGAGTACATTAGAGGGACTCAACACATTGGATGAAGTGGAGGATCGAATCAGCGATTTCAAGGATGCAGTAGCAAAGGACACCAAATCAGAACAGCAAAAAGAAAAAAGAGTTTAAAAAATGAGAAAAGCTCAAGAGGCCTCTGGGACAATATCAAGCTTGTAACATTTGTATCATAAAGGTACCAGAAGAAGAAAAAAGAGAGCAAGAAGTTGAACACCTATTTGAAGAAATAATGATGGAAAACTTTCCTAACCTGGTGAGATAAATAGAAGTACGTGTGGAGAAAGAAAGATAACTAATCAGGCTCCCGCCTGTACTTGTAGCTAACTTCCAAGTGGATGAAAACTCAGTACTTCCCTCCTTATGTAACCATGTGTTCAGTACACATGCGCAGGCTCCCATCATCTGGCAGTGTATTACTATTGTTTAACCTGTGTATAAAAGGCACTGCCACCATGCAGGGGGTGTCATGGCCCTGCTGGATAACACTACCACTTTGTGAGGCAGGAGTTGTGCCCTTGCTGGAATAAAGAGCTATGTTGCAATTGCCTACATCTCCCCACATTTTCTTCCAACTGCTCGAGTCTCGCGCCCCATACCCTGGAACAGTGAATCTGTAGTAACACAACATACAATCCCAGGAAGGTCAGACAGTCTCAAATAAGATGAACTCAAAGAGGTCCACGCCAAGACACATCATAATTAAAATGTAAAAGGTTAAATTCAAAGAGAGAATCTTAAAAGCAGCAAGAGAAAAACAATTACTTACCTAGACGGGAGCTCCCACAAGACTGTCAGCCAGTTTCTCAACAGAAACTTTGCAGGTCAGAAGGAATTGACATAATATACTCAAAGTGATGAAAAGCAAGGACCTACAACCAAAATCACTCTGCCCAGCAAAGCTATAATGTAGAATTGAAGGACAGATAAAGAGCTTCTCAGACAAGAAAAATCGAAGAGAGTTCATCACCACCAAGCCAGTATTACAGGAAATATTGGAGGGATTTCTTTAAAAAGGAGAAAAAATATGTGTCAAAAATATAAATAAAGAATGGCAATAATTATATATCTATCAACAAGTACTTCCAATAATAAAGAATTAAATGCTCCAATCAAAAGATAGGGGGGCTGAATGGATAAGAAAACAAGACCCTTACATATGCTGGCTACAAGAGACTTGCTTCAGATTAAAAGTCACACAAAGACTGAAATTAAAGAGATGAAAAAAGATAATTCATGATGGACCTACAGGGTATCATGCCGAGTGGAGTAAACCAGAGAGAGAAAGACAAATGCCATATGATTTCATGTATATGTGGAACCTAAGAATAAATAACAACAACAAAACAGAAAGACTCATAGATATAGAGAATATTTTGAGAGTTACTAGATGGGAGAGGGGTTTGGGGGGTTGATGAAAAAGGGGGAAGAAGGGATTAAGAAGTACAGATTGGTAGTTACAAAATAGTCATGGAGATATAAAGTATAGTATAATGATTATAGTCAGTAATACTGTAATGGCTATGTACAGCATCAGATGGCTACTAGATTTATTGGGGTGATCACTTTGAGAGTTATATAGATATCTAATCACTGTGTGTACACCTGAAACTAATATAACATTATATGCTAACTACAATTAAAAAATAAAAAAAAATATTATATAAAAGAGGCTATTACAATATGCTAGGGGATTCACAGTGGTAACACAGACCAGAAGTGGTATGTTGGAGGTTGTGATAAGTGTTTGGATTTAAGATATTCTGTTTTATAAGATTAGAGCTAACAGAATTTACTAATACACTTATTGCATATGGGATATAATGATGACTCTAATGTTTTTAGCCTAATCAATTAAAAAAATGTTTCAATTTACTAAAAAGCAGAGGATGAGAGAAGCAGGATAGTGAGAGCCATGGGAACTTTAAGTTGTGCTTTGGCTAGGTTAAGAATGGGACAAGTTAAGATGAATAGATGAAGATGAACAGCTTTATGTTTTTTCCAAAGCCAGATTAAGTCTACCTGAGTTTGGTGTTTGCTGAGGCACCATTCATCATAAAACTATAAAACCAAAATCAGTCAATGACAATTATAAAAATCACTAAAATGTATTAAATAGAACACAAATACCAGGCACTGTGGGAACTTTGTATGCATGCTCTCATCTCATCTTCCACCAAACACCAGAAAGTACAAATTATTTTTTCCTGTTTTCCATATGAAAAAGCTGAGGTTCAGAGAGCTTAAACATTGTGTGCAAGGAATGACACTACACTGGTAAGTGCCAGAGTCTATTACACTCCACAATCATCATGTTTCTACTCTACACTATTGTCCATAAACTAGATTAGAACCATCCCTCTAATAGTGTATTTTATCCAGTTTTAAAATTGGAGAAATGAAGATTTTGAAAAAGAAAAGGTAATTACTTAAGGCCTGACTATTGGCAATGATTCCGACAGAAAGATATCATAGTCAAGAGAAATATCCTCTCATTTAAAAAATATTTATTGATAGAAATAAATAGGAGGAAAGCTATAAAATTCATAAACATGTAGAAATTAAACAACACAATCCTCAACAACCAATGGGTCAAAGAACAAATCAAAAGGGAAATGAGGCCAGTAAAAAAAATGGCATAGATGATAAAGGCTCTGTTCATCTCTCTGGTGACCAAATCAAAGTTGTGAGAGAAACAAAGAGCAACAACAAGGAAAAAGCACCTGAGATCTTGATGAACAAGCCATATAACTAGGGAAAAATCCAAGAAATTACCCTGTAACGGCAGAAAGTAGGAAGGGGAGAGGACACAGGGCTGCCCGGTCTAGAGCAGCTGAGACGGAGGCAGAGGCAGCAGCAGCGGCAGCAGAAGCCTCTTAAAGGGGCCACATCCACGAGCGAATTTTCGCGGTGACAGACTTGCTCACTCTGAGCACCAGTGCCGATTTGGCTGCATGCAAGGGGCACCAGGGACTTACAAGGAGACATTGTCAGAGTGAGGGCCGAGGCGAGACTCGCTGTGTACAGAAGTGCCGGTGGTATCCATTGAGCCCTACTCCATACCAGTGTGCTGGATACAGCACAGCCAGAGCCGTGAAGTCATCAAACTGGATAGCAGAGGTCGCTCTGCCCAGAAGATTCCCTGAAATCCTGCCTCCCCCAACTCGCAGCCCCTCCCAAGCCACATCTGGATATATTCTCGGCAAGTCAGATGCTCCTTGCTGAGCAGCACCTAGACTCACACTGGAGGCAGCTGGCCTCAGTTTCTGATGTGGCCTTTTGAGGAGACTATAAGCACAGCATCTGTGGATTGCTTGCTGAATCTTAACAAGTGGCCCCGGAGGGCTAAATTTGGCCTGCAGCTGAACCCCTCTCAGGACTGTGCCACTGGACACCTACTTCACAAATCCACACTAATAAAACCGGGAAACTTAGGAGCTTTGCTTAGTATATAGAAACAGACATAGAAAGGCAGCTAAAATGGGAAGACAAAGAAGCAGAAATTATATGAGAGAACAGGACAGAGATCCAGATATAATAGAGTCAAGTAATCTATCAGATGCAGAGATCAAAATACTAGTTATAAAGATACTCAATGAACTTTTGGGAAGTGTAGATAAAATCAACAAAGAGATAAAAAACATAAAAATGGAAATGGAAATTATAACAGGGAACCAGTCTGAAATGAAGAACACATTATCTGATATGAGAAGTATATTAAATGGAATAAACAAAGTGAATAAAGAAAAGGATCAAATGCTCTATCTAGAGGATGGGAAAGCCAAGGACACACAATCAGAATGGCAAGAGATAAGATGCCAAGACTATAAAAATAATTTAAGGAGCATATGAGACACTATTAATACAAAGGATCATAAGAGACTATGATGAAAATGATACACCAATAAATTGGGCAACTTAGAAGCAGAGAAACTCCTAGGAATATACAATTTATCAAGTCTCAATCATAAGGAAAAAGAAAATGTGAACATGAGTAAGGAAACTGAAACAGTAATCTAAAACTTCCCCAAAAAGAAAAGTTCAGAACTAGATGGTTTCGTTGGTGTATTTTACCAAATATTTAAAAAAGAATTAATGCCAATCTTTCTCTACTAGTGGTTGTCAGGGGTACAAGGGTGGGGAAAATGGGTGAAGGTGGTCAGTGAGTACAAACTTCCAGTTATAAGATGAACAAGTTCTGGTTATGTAATGTACAGCATGGTGACTACAGTTAGCAATATTGTATTGTATTGTGTACTTGAAAGTTGCCAAGAGAATAGATCTTAAAAGTTCTCACTACACACACACAAAAATTGTATCTATGTGAGGTGGCGGATGTGTTCATTGATTTTATTGTGGTAATCATTTCGCAATATATACATGTATCAAATCATCATGTTGTGCACCTTTAACTTACACAAGGTTATATGCCAATTATATTTCAATGAAATGATTTTCCAAAAAATAAAAGAAAAAATACATTTGCTGAGCACTAGAAAGGGTGCCAAATAATAATACAGACTGTTAATGAGACTTGAGTCTCATAATCTAATGGAGGGAGCAAGCTACATTAATCGTGCCCTGGTGAGTATGGACTCCAACACATGGAATCATCTTGACTAATTTTCTTTCTGCAAATAAGTTTAAGATATTCTATTCTATCTTTACTATAGGGCACGTCATATACCTTAAGACCCTGAAAATTGTTATGTGAACATCTGTCACTCTGGTCCCCTGAGAGGTATCTCTTATTCTGAGAAGATACTAGGAAATTGTTTGTAAGGGTCAGGCAAATAAGGGGGTGGTTATATGATGTTTAGATAATGAAAATGGGAGAAAGAACAAAATGTCAGGCATATTTAGTCTTCTAATTTAAAAGCACTACCATCCATTCTTTTATGCTTCTTAAAAGTGCAAGTGGAAAAAAGCATCATTAATCATACTGTAATTCCTATGAAGGCATAAACTGGAAAATTGGTTCAGATGATGAGCTGACTCAGACACCAGGGCTCTTTCAGCTGCCATCTCAATCAAGCCTGCTCACTTGGCTACTAGCCTAAAATTAACTCACTATAGAAAGAGACTTCTGAAGGGATTCTGTAGAGCATTTCCATTTCTGAATGAAATCCAGAGTTGAACTTCCTCTGACTTTTGCTCTTCTTAGAGTTCTTGTCACTCAGGAAAGAGAATGAGACTGTGGAAGAAATGGACACCAAAAGGTTGCAGCTGTATCAAACAAAAAAATCATTTTCTCTGGGTTCAGCCACAGCCAAGACTCGAAAGAAAATGCACAAGCCCTACGATATCACCCAGAATGAACATAGAGTGCATAAGCTGGGCTAAATTGAGCCCACATAGGCTTGATGCAGGCTGAGAGTTCCCCCAGGAAAATCCCTTGACAACGATGCAGAAGACTTCACAGACCTCTCTCTATATAGGCCAAAATGGCTTATGGTTTGTAAGGGCAGTGTGGAGAGCATCATATTTTATGTACTATCATAAATTGATGGATAATTCACAAGTTTTAGATAAATAGTATAGTAGATAGAGTGAACACTGAAGTTTGGGTGGGTTCATATCTGTACTCTGCTATTACACAGTTGTGTGATCTTGAAAAGCCTGCATTCTAGTAGGGGAAATAGACAATATACAATAAATATAACACGTCTTATACTATGTTCGAGAGTAAAAAGTGCTGGGGAGAAAAGAAAAAGTAGTGCAAGATAAGGGAGATAAGAAAGTTAGATGGAAGGGAGTTACTTAACAGTTCTGGCCTCAGTTTCAACATTTGAACAATGGATATAAAAAGTGATTTATAAAGGGGAAGTGCTGTAACAGTGCCTCGTACATAGAATATGCTTCATTAATTTTAAATATTGTTATTATTGCCTCATGATATCATATGGCCTAAGACTTTCCTACCAAAATGTCATTAGTCCCCTAGAAAAATACTTTTTCATTTCATCTTCCCT
Source organism: Pteropus medius (assembly GCF_902729225.1). Taxonomy (NCBI): domain Eukaryota; kingdom Metazoa; phylum Chordata; class Mammalia; order Chiroptera; family Pteropodidae; genus Pteropus; species Pteropus medius. The sequence goes on along the minus strand of NW_024353905.1, from coordinate 2,275,104 downwards.
TTTGTGGAAGTAGTTACAGCATCCCATCCTAGAGTTAGGTAGATTTTAGGAGTTGCTGAGAAGGGGACAGCTAGGTTGGATGCCATTTGTATAAATGAACCCTATTACACAAAGAATAAATATAGAAACCAAAAACTACACTTACAATTTATCTATGAAATCTGTTTCCTTCCTCAATGAGTAATACCTCATCACTCTTCTACTTAGCAATAATTCCCTTTATTGATCTTTTCCTTTAAACAATTCTTTCCTTGTAGTCTTACTAGTGTGGTATTTCCAAGTCCCCAGCCTTAATCTAATGACTAGAGGAATTATAATCTTAAGAAGTTCAGAGGTTGTTTTAGGCTTCTGTCCAGGGACAAGCCTTTCATAAATTTTGATTTCATGGCTAATCATTATTGATGATTCTTTTTGTGAAGTAAAGTGATTGAACTGGCTCTCTGTGAAAAAAGCTTGGAGGAAAAGCATAAGAAACGGAGAGGAAAATGCTGAAAGAAATCATAAAAGAGAGCGATCATTCCAGAAGCTATTACTCTAAGACATGCCAAGAAGGCAGGAATGCTTAGTTACAAGTTCCTTGACCACCTACACTTCACTCATTTATTGTCTGTATGTATCTTTCAAGGTGGGGAGTAGGTGGAAAATGGGAAAGATTTGGAGAATAGTATAAAAGAACCATCAAAGAAAGGAATTAAGTAAAATGAGGCAAATCAAGAGTTTGGAGAAATATGGCGAAGCGAGACATGTTCCAAAATCTCTCCCCTTGAAACCACAATAGGCTGAACATCTGAAACTCAACACAAAAACACCCAAACTACACACTAACATGTCTAAGCGTGGGATGTGCACATAAGAGATACACAGGTCAGAACACTGGGTGTCGAGCAGTGGCCTGGGAGAAACAAAGAAGCTGTCTCTCTCAGCTGGAGCTCCTAGCAGGAGGAGAGGAAGGAGAGAAGGTGCAGCGAGTTTCCAGAACACCTCTGCCTGGGAGAGCTGTGAGTACAACACACCTGGTGGCAGGGCATAGGCATAAGGGCAGAAAGCAGAGAAGTGGGGATGGCAGAGAAATGGCAGTTGATTTTTAACAGCTGCAGTTGCAAAACCAAGGCTGAGCCGCAGCCCCCACCACAAACCCAGAGGGCCAATACCCCCATATCCTCTAAGACCAAACACACACTGTGGAGCTCAAGGGGAATCTGAGCAAATACTATCGAAACTGTTGCTACCAATGACAGGGACTTAGACTGAAGGTAGCGAGCATGATTAAACATCTGTAAGAAAAAAAAAAGGCATTATTAATGCTTTATATAAAGCAGGGATCCAAGAGGCTTAGATGCCACCTACTGAAAACAAAAACAAAAACACCTTCTTTGCAACAGGCTAAAGAGAAACTTTTATATAATAAATCCTCATTCTGGATAAAAAGCAGAATACACTTCCATTAATGCCCAGGTGGAGAAATAGTCCATTAAACACTATGAACAACCAAGGTGAAAAAGCATCTCAGAAAGAAAGAGAAAAGTCTCCAGAAAATATGTTCATAGATATAGAAATACGTGACTTAAATGACAGAGAATGCAGGATGGTACTTCTGAAAAAAACTCATCGAGATCCAAAATGATTCATATCATCAATTTCAGGAATTGGAAAAGCAACTAGATGAGCAGAATGAGTTCCTTAGCAAGGAGATTTAAACCCTCAAAAAGAACAGAATAAAACGTCTGGAGATAAAGAACACACTGCAAGAGATGAAAAATGAAATAGCAAGCTTGGGAAATAGGGTTTACCAAATAGAGGAAAGGATCAGTGATATCGAAGACAGAAATGTACAAATAAATCAGAAGGATGAAGAGACAAACCGAAGAATGAAAAATAATGAAAGAGAAATACAAGAACTAGAGGATACCATCAGGAGAGAAAACAAAAGAATAATCGATATTCTCGAAAGGGAGGAAAAGGAGCAGGGATTAGAAACTATTTTCAGACAAATAGTTGATGAGAATTTCCCAAATCTAAGGAATGAGTTGCAGTTTCGAATTCAAAAAGTCAACAGAACTCCCAATTATCTCAATCCGTAAAGGTCATCTCCAAGACACATTGTATTAAAATTATGAAAGAACAATGACAAAGAAAGAATTATCAGGGCAGCCAGGAAAAAGAAGACGGTAACTTATAAAGGAAAACCCATTAGATTATCATCGGACTTCTCAGCACAAACCTAACAAGCCAGAAAGAAGTGGAATCAAATATTCAAACTATTAATTGAAAGGAACTACCAGCAATGAATAATGTATCCAGATAAGCTCACCTTTAGATACTAAGGAGAAATAAAAAACTTCCCAGACATACAATAATTGAGAGAATTCACCAGTATGAGGCCTGCATTACAGGAAATACTGAAAGGGGTCAGCTCACCTAAAACAAAATTACAAAAAAATTCTTAACTAAGAGCAAGGTGACTAGCAGGTAGACAGAAGTAGAGGAGTGCAACCCTTACTAAGAACAGGACATTATAAGCTTAAATAATAAGAAGAGATTTGCTATAGTAAGATAGTGATGAACATTCAGCATACATAGAGACAAGTTGAGACAACAATGACTGAAAAGGGGAGAAATCAAAGATCCATATTCACAAACGGGAATGGAGATAAGGCACAAATAGAAGAAAATGGAGATATATATATATATATATATATATATATATATATATATATATATATATATATATATATCTTTAACTATCTTTTACATATTCGTAATGGTAACCACATGCCAAAGATTCAGAACTGAAGTATATAACATAAAACAAGCAGGACCAGAGGGAAAACTGACAAAAGTCAACCAAAATAAAGAAAACAGAAACACAAGGACAAGGAACCAATGGAAACACTGAGCTTTCAGAAAGCAAAACATAAAATGGCTATAAGCAGACCTCATCTTTCGATAATCACCCTAAATGTAAGTGGACTTAACTCACCAATAAAAAACAAGAGTTGGAGATCGGATCAAAAAACAAAATCAAATCATATGCTGCCTCCAAGACACATCTGAGTTCCAAAGACAAATATCGACTCAATGTGAAAGGGTGGAAAATGATATTTCAAGCAAATGGCATTCCGAGAAAAGAGGGCGTAACGATACTAATATTACACGAAATATACTTCAAAATAAAAAAGGTAAAGAAAGATACCGAGGACACTTCGTTATGATAAAGGGAATCATGCACCAAAAAGACATACACTTATTAATATCTATGCTACTAATTAGGGAGTTCCGAAATATGTAAAGCAATTACTAACAGAAATAAAGGGAGAAACAGACCAAAACACTATTATAGTAGGGGACCTAAATAACCCACTGTCGGATATGGACAGATCATCCAAACAGAAAATCAATAAGGAAATAACATCCTTAAATGACACATTAGACCAACGGGTCATAATTGACATTTTCAGAGCCTTCTATCCCAAAACAGCTGCTTATACATTCTTCTCTAGTGCACATGGAACATTCTCAAGAATTGACCACATATTGGGACACAGAGATAGCCTCAACAAATATAAGAGGGTTCAAATCATACCAAACATATTCTCTGATCATAATGCTTTGAAACTAGGGATCATCCGCAGAAAAAAAAAATAAAGAAGAAACACAAATACATGGAAATTAAACAACATGCTATTGAGGAATAATTGGGTCAGAGAAGAAATAAAAAGCGAGATCAATAGATACATAGAAACAAATGATAATGATAGTAAAACATATCTAAACTTTTGGGAAATGGCAAAGTGGTCATAAAAGGAAAGTTCATACCATTACAGGTCTATGTCCAAAAAAAAAAAAAAAAAAAAAGAATGAGCCGAAATAAACAACCTAACTCTTCATCTTAGAACACTAGAAAAGAAAGAACAAATGAAGCCTGAAGTCAGCAAAAAGAAAGAAATAATCAAAATTAGAACAGAAATAAATGAAATTGAAAACAAAACAAAAAAACAATATGAAAAATAAATGCAACGAAGAGCAGGTTCTTTGAGAAGGTTAATAAAATTGACAAACCCCTGGCTAGACTCACTGAAGAAAAAAGAGAAAGGATACAAATAAACAAAATCAGGGATGAAAGAGGGGAAATTATGACTGACATCATAGAAATACAAAGGATCATACAAGAATACTATGAAGAAGTACATAACACCAAATTTAATAACCTAGAAGAAATGGGCCAGTATTTAGAAAAATACAACCTTCCTAGACCGAATCAAGAAGAACCGGAAAATCTAAATAGACCAATCAGCAGTATGGAATTTGAAAGGATCATCAAAAACTTACCAAAAAGTAAAAGTCTAGGACCAGATGGCTTCACCAGTGAATTCTACCGAACATTCAAAGAAGATTTAATACCTATTCTCCTCAAACTCTTCCAAATAATCGAAGATGAGACACTACTTCCCATCTCATTTTATAAGGCCGATATTACTCTGATACCAAAATCTGGTAAAGATAATACAAAAAATGAAAACTACAGACCAATAACTCTCATGAACACAGAAGCAAAAATCCTAAATAAGATACTAGCGAACCTAATACAGCAACATATTAAAAAGATTATACGCCATGATCAAGTGGGCTTCATCCCAGGGGCACAGGGATGGTTCAACACACACAAATCTATTAATATGATACACCACATAAACAAATTAAAAAATAAGAATCATGATCATATCAATAAATGCAGGAAAAGCCTTTGAAAAGACACAGCATTCATTTATGATCAAAACACTTGACAAAATTGGTATAGAAGGAAAATACCTTAACATAATAAAGGCCATATATGACAAGCCCTCAGCCAACATTACACTTAATGGTGAAAAACTAAAAACCTTCCCTCTAACATCAGGAACAAGGCAAGGCTGTCCACTATTGCCACTGTTATTCAATATAACATTGGAGGTCCTAGCAAGTACAATCAGACAAGAGAAAGATATAAAAGGCATCCAAATAGGAAATGAAGAAGTCAAACTGTCACTATTTGCGGATGACATGGTTCTCTCTATATAAAACCCTAAAGACTCTACAAGAACACTGCTAGAAACAATAAGCGAATACAGTAAATTTTCTGGATACAAAAATCAATGTTCAAAAATTCATAGCTTTCCTATATTCTAATAATGAAGTGTCAGAAAAATAAGTGGAAAAAATAATTCCCTTTGCAATAGCAACAACAACAACAAAAATACCTAGGAATAAATTTAACAAAATATGTGAAGGACCTATATAATGAAAACTACAAGACCCTATTAAAAGAAATCACAGAAGATACAAAGAAATGGAAAGATATTCCGTTTTCATGAACTGGAAGAGTCAACATAGTTAAAGTGAACATATTACCTAAAGTATTATACAGATTTAATGCAATCCCCATCATAACCCCATCAGCATTTTTTAAAGAAATAGAACAAAATATCATCAGATTTGTATGGATACACAAAAGATCCCGAATTGCCTAAGCCATCCTGAGAAAAAAGAACAAGGCTGGAGGCATCACTCTACCCGACTTCAAATTATACTGCAAAGCAACAGTAATCAAAACGGCATGGTATTGGCAGCAAAACAGACACATGGACCAGTGAAACAGAATCCTCAGTCCAGTAGTAAATCCATATTAATATGGAAAAATAATTTTCGATGAAAACAGCCAAAATCATACAGTGAAGAAAAGAAAGTCTCTTCAATAAATGATGCTGTGAATACTGGAAAGCCACCTACAAAAGAATGAAACTAGACTGTTAATCAATATCACCACACACCAAAATTAACTCAAAATGGATTAAGGACCTTAAATATAAGACCTGAAACAATAAAATGCATAGAAGAAAATATAGGAACTAAACTGAAGGACCTTGGACTTAAAGAGGATTTTATGAATTTGACCTCAAAAGCAAGAGAAGTAAAAGCAAAAATAAATGAATGGGACTACATCAAACTAAGAAGCTCAGCAAAAGAAATCATCTATGAGGTGAAAACTCAACCATCCAAATAGGAAATTATATTTGCAAGGAACGGCTCCTATAAGGGCCTAATATCCAAAATATACAACAAACTTAAATAACTCAATAATGACAGAATAACAAGCGATCCAGTCAAAAACTGGGCAGAGGATCTTAACAGACACTTCTCCCTAGAGGGCATACAAGTGGCCAACAAATATTTGAAAAGATGCTCAACATCACTAGCTATTAGAGAAATGCAAATCAAAACCACAATGAGATACCATCTCACAACTGTTAGAATAGCTATAATCAACAGGACAAGTAATAACAAATGTTGAGGAGGATGTGGAGAAAAAAGAACCCTTATACAATGCTGGAGGGACTGCAAATTTGTACAGCCACTATTGAAAACAGTACGGAGGTTCCTCAGTAAACTAAGAATTGATCTACCATATGATCCAGCAAATCCCTATACTGGGCATTTACCCCAAAGACCTGAAACCCCATATCCAAAAAGGTATTTGCACACTGATATTCACAGCAGTATTATTCACAGTGGCCAGGCTATGGAAGCAACCAAAGTGTTCTATGACAGGTGATTGGCTGAAGAAGCTGTGGTACATATATACAATGGAATATTATTCGACCATCAGAAGAGATGAAATACTGTCATTTGCAACAGCATGGATGGACCTGGAGATAATTATGCCAATAAGCGAAAAAAAACCAGACAGAAAAAGTTGAAAATCACATGACAAACACACAGAGACTCATGGACATGGACAATAGACTAGTAGTTACCAGAGGTTAGGGGGCAGTGGGGAGGTAGATGGGGTAAAAGGGGTCAAATATGTAGTGACAAAAAATCTAACTATGGGAGGTGAACACACAGTGTAAATATATATATGCCTTACTGTTAAAGTGTATAGCTGAAACGTTGGATTTTGTTAACCAATGTCACCATAAAAAATAATTATTAGTCAATTAATTAAAAAATAAAGGCAAATCAGAAGTCTTAAAACCAAGTTAACTCTCGGGACTAGCATTACAAGAAAAAAAAAGGAAGAGAAAAAGAAAATATAGGTACAGAGACATTTGCCATATGAATAGTGTTTAAAGCATGAAGTTCAAATGGACATTTGAAGACTGAAGCTCAATTTCTCCCCTCCACTTTTATATTATTTGATATTTTAATTAGAAATAATAAGATATTGAGTCATTAGAAACTTGTCACTTCTCTAGAGCTAAAATATGCCTTCATCTTTCTTTAGAGCATGTTTGTATAAGAGTATCAGAATAATATATATTATTAATACTATCATTGTTAAGTACCTACTACTTACCAGGTGCTTTACATATTTTATTTCATCTCATTTGTTTCCCTTTTGTATGGTACCCTCATTTTTACAGATGAGAAAACACAGGCTCAAAGTGGGTGAGTCATTTGCCTCAAAGGATTCAGTTGATAGTGAGACCAGGTTTGGAATTCAAATTGGCCTGATTCTTAAACCTTTACACTTCAGCATGTTGACTTCTAGATATAATGCGTCCACATTTTGTTCTTCTTTGTATGTGAGTCTTACTTCCTCAAATAGACTATGAACCATCATTAAGTTTTCTTTCTCATCTGTCCCACAATCCATAGCACAAGGTAGGGCATGCAACTAACTTTAATAATGTTCTCCTGAGTGGCCCATAAACTTTTGTGGTTTTACCAACATTTTGCTTGACAAGAAACAGAAAATAATTAAACTAACAACCTTAAAGGTAATAAAAATTATTAAATTTTACTCAAAACATAGCCAGGAAATAGACTAACATCCATTCTTTGCAGACACAGATACTGATTCCATAAATATTTAATGAGCATCTATTAAGTGTTAGGAATTCTAAAAAAGACACTCAACAAGATATCTCTCCTATCTCTCACACATTTGGAAGTGATTTTTCAAGGTATTTAAATGGAGGTATTTCCCTGAAATGAGGAGCCTTCCATTTAAGACAATACTTCTGAAGTATATTACAAACCAAATCAAACATACATAGGTGCCACTGCATTAATGAGAGCCATGTGGCCCTGATTCAGGCAAGTAGTCTCTATCCGAATCTAAAGTTCAGCTAATGTGGGATACATGGCTCCTCTCTAAGAATCACCCTACTGGGATGCCTTTGAAAAAGCTAAAGAAAGCAGAAACAGGATAAATCACAACTCCGCTTTTCTGTCTTTGTGAAAAGAATATGTAGGTCAGAATAACTAAACTTTGAGGGCAGGCTAACAGAATTACAGCCAGATGAAAACCAAATGACTCAGGACACACATCTAAAAACAAACAAACAAACAAACAAACAAAAACCCACAGATAGACAAGGAAGTAAGTCCTGCCCACTCAGATACATTTTCTTTCCCTTTCCCTCCCCTTTCTTTACTTTTCCTCTTTTTCTCTTACTTCAGCCTACCCTTCCAGACTCTCTCTCCTTCCTCTCCCCTTCCTTTGCCTTTTATCCTTTTTCTTGAATATCCCTTGCACAGTCTTAGATGGGAAGCTGTATAAGGTTTGAATTTATTGCTTTACTTAGGTCCAGGTCATGCTGCAGTCCCACTGCTCAAAACAAAGCAGGAATGCTTGTGAAAATATGGGAAAGGTCAAACTCACACTCTTCCTTGGAAACATGTCTTCTAAAATCCAGCATTTATTCTTCCTTGGATTTCAAAGGAAAGAAAGTGGGCCATACTCTCTCACTCTCCCACTTTAATAAAAAGGAGGAAGGAAAAGGCCCTGATGAGTTAGTGGGAGGGATAAGCAAAGGCATGATGCTGGGGCTGGTGATAGCTATCATCCCAAGGCCTACGGGACCATAGGAATTTCTGCAGAGCTGGTATAAATGGAGCAACTGAAGGACCTTTTTGCCTTTCTTCCCCTCACCCCAGCCCTTTGTGCGGGCAGAAGAGCACAGAAAACTAGTTGGACATCTGTCCAGCTGCCTGGAATAAGTCATCCCTTAAGATATGGCCACTGCACAAAGGTCAGCTGGACAATGGGCAATAGTATTAGTTTAAAAGTAAGATGGATTCAACAAAAGCTTCCTATATTATAATCTAAAAAATGAGATACTGAGCCTTCAAGAGAGTTGTTGATAGAAGTTGAACCTCCCTGGGCATCCTATCTAAAGCTGGGCACTACTGGCATCAAGGTTGGGAGTAAAAATGATATTGGGTGGCATAAAAGGAGAAAAAGTTGGCAAGGCAGTGGTGGCATCCAGAATTCTCACTTTAGAGAAGTTTAGGGGCAGTAAGCTTGGTTGGAAAGAAGATAGGGAAACTAAAGGATTTGTCTTGAACAAGTATTTACATTGTAAGAATACTGTTTTATTTAGGTTGTAGATTACAGATTAGTTAAAAGTAAAGTTTTCATGTATGCTTTTATTTACACTTAAGATCAAGAGACTGTTAATTAGCCACTTGAAATTTATTATTATTATTTTTATTTGGTACAGTTGGGAGGGGTGGAAATTATAGAGGAGTCACCTTTTGACATGGACGTAGAGCTGGAATGAGAAGTTGAGTGAGGAAGCCAGGTCCTCTTAGGTAACCAAACAACCATAGAAAGAAAGAGAGAAGTGGGACTAGCCATGATGCAAGTAGAAATTGTGGTTGAGGGTCACTCAGGAACTGAGGCTAGTGACATAGTGACACACATAGATTTCAACAAATAAGAACACATATACAAAAATACACATACACACTCTTTATAAGTGCCTTTTTAAACACCTTCCACTAGTGTAAAAAAGTCCAAATAGAGTAGCTATCATCTATGAGGCAGCCACCTGTGGGTTTATGATAGCCAAATAATAATTATGTGGCTCTTACCTCTTGCAACCTCAGACCTGAATGCCCACAACCTACTCTTCTGTTTGCAGGCACAAGGGAGAAGCCAATCCCCTTGGCAAATGAAAAACTAATCATTATATAGAAACTAGACAACACTAAAACAAAAATCAAAACCCAAAGGCTTTTAAATGACTCGAAATAAATGGAACCTGGTGTGGTAATGAGATTGTCTTTTCATAGCCAGCTTGCCTTTCCTAGGATGCTTTCTCAGCCCAACACATCAGGCTCCCTATGGATTGGGCAGCTAAGACAGTGGCAGCATTTTCACCTCCCCTTCATTATCTTTTCCCTTCTCAGGCTTGGCAAAGAAAATCAAAGCTCTCTTCTGTCAAAGAGGACCCCAGCAGGAGGGAAGAACACTCTGTGGGAAGTAGACCAGTCTCTCACTACCCTTCCCCACTTTCTTTCACACACAGGTATTTTCACTTCAACCTATGTCAAATACTTCTTGATTCTAGGGCTCAGATAATAACAGCTTTCACAGATTAAAAAAAAAAAAAAGTTGTGGGTGGGTCTGGCAAAAGAGAGTTATACCAAACCTGCTCTATATCTATACCTTCGCAAGGAATATCCTCTGATTTCAGACTTCCAGATATCTGACCCATTTATTAGCCTATGAGTTTATGTTAAATATGCAGAGATCATGATTGAGATATACACACAGCAAATAAATATACACACAATCAAAAACAAAACAAATTAGAAACTCCTGGCACTACTGATAGATTCAGCTCAGTTACCACAAACTATATGTGTGTGTGTGTGTGTGTGTGTGTGTGTGTGTATACATATATATATATATATCCTCGATTTCAGAGATGAGCAGGCAGCATATAAGGCAAGGTATATATATATACACACACACACACACACACACACACACACACACACACATATATAGTTTGTGGTGGTTGTATATATATATGTACACACACACACACACACCACACACACACACACACACAATGCTTTACATCAGTAGAAGGTCAAGAGTGGTAAAAAGGGAAACCAGACTTGCATAGTTGTGTACTGCTTCAAACAAACTTGCACTATGTAACCAGGAAGACAAAAAAAAATTACTTTTGGCAAAATTTAATAATTCCAAACAATATGTTCCATTATATCTTATTGATGAGAAAAAAAGAAATAACATTTGCAATGATAATTAACAGAGAACAATAGGTGGTGTGATGGAATAATCTGAAATTGGGAGTTAGGAGACCTGAGCTCTCAAGTGTGACCCCAAACAAATTACCTATGCTTTTTAAACCTTTGACTCAGGTCAAAATCTCCACCAAAAATACTATTAGAAATAACAAATCACACAAAGTTGCAAGATATAAAATCAATACAAGAATATCTGTTGTGTTTCTATGTACTAACAATGAAATATCAGAAAGAAAAGAGAAGAAAACAATCCCATTTAAAACTGCAATTAGGAGGAACTTTGGAAACATGGTGGAGTGAGAGACGTCCCCAGATCTCTCCCCTTGAAACAACAATAAGCTGAACATCTAAAACTCAACAAAAAATACCCAAACTGCACACCAGCACATCTGAGCATGGGATCTGCGCTGCGCATAAGAGCTACCACAGGTCAGAACCCCGAGTGTTGGGGTGTCAGGGTGTCGGGCGGTGGACTGGGAGAAATAAAGAAGCTGCCTCTTGCAGCAACAGGAGCTCCGTGCAGGAGGAGAGGGAGGGGAGAAGGAGTGGTGAGTTCCCCAAACAGCCATGCTTGGGGAAGCTGTAGGGCCCTGAAGAGCCTTGCCTGGCAAAGCTGCAGGGCCCAGTCATCAGGTCAGAAAGCAGAGACGTGGGACAGGACTGCAGAAGAACAACAATTGATTTTTGCTGGCCGCAGTTGCAAAACTGAGGCTGAGACGCAGCCCCCAACCCCAAAGCCAGAGGCACCCTGCCCCCATAACCTCAGAGACTGGTCAACACAGAGCCCCAGGGGAATCTGAGCAAACGCTGATGAGACTGTTGCTGACACTGACAGGGACTGAAACTGACAGTAGAGAAAGTGATTAAATATCTACAAGAAAATTTTAAAAAGCGTTATTAAGACTTTATATAAAGCAGAGATCCAAGAGGCTTAGATACTTCCTACTGGGAACCAAAAGAAAAACACCTTCTTTGCAACAGGCTAAAGAGAGACCTTTATATAATAAATCTTCTTTCTGAAAAAACAGTAGAATACACATCCATTAATGCCCAGGCAGAGAAATAGTCTATTAAACACCATGAACAACCAAGGTGAAAAGGCATCTCAGAAAGAAAGAGAAAAATCTCCAGAAAATAAACTTACAGGCATAGAAATATGCAACTTAAATGACAGAGAATTCAGGATGGTACTTCTGAAAAAACTCAATGAGATCCAAAACAACTCAAATCAGCAATTTCAGGAATTGAAAAAAAAACAACTAGATGAGCAGAGCAAGGATACTGAAACCCTCAAAAAGAACTAAATAGAACTTCTGGAGATGAAGAACACACTACAGGAGTTGAAAAATGAAATGGCAAGCTTGGGAAATAGAGTCGACCAAATGGACGAAAGGATCAGTGATATCGAAGACAGAAATCTAGAAGTAAATCAGAAGGATGAAGAGACAAACTGAAGAATGAAAAATAATGAAAGAGAAATACAAGACCTAGAGGATACCATCAAGAGAGGGAACATAAGAATAATGGGCATTATCAAAGGTGAGAAAAAGGAACAGGGATTAGAAAGCATTTTCAGACAAATAGTTGATGAGAATTTCCCAAATCTAAGGAATGAGCTGAAGCTTGGAATTCAAGAAGTCAATAGAACACCCAATTATCTCAGCCCCAAAAGGCCTTCACCAAGACACGTTGTGTTAAAATTATCAAAAATCAATGACAAAGACAGAATTCTCAAGGCAGCCAGGGAGAAGAAAACAGTAACTTATAAAGGAAAACCCATTAGATTATCATTGGACTTTTCAACGCACACCTTACAAGCCAGAAAGGAATGGAATTAAATATTTAAACTATTAAGTGAAAGGAACTACCAGCATAGAATAATGTATCCAGCTAAGCTCTCCTTTAGATATGAAGGAGAAATTAAGACTTTTCCAGATATACGAAAATTGAGGGAATTCTCCACTACGAGGCCTGCACTACAGGAAATACTGAAAGAGGTCAGTCATGTAAAAGAAAATGACAAAAAAATACATAATTAGGAGTAAATTGACTATCAAGCAAATAGAAGCAGAGGAGTGCAATCCTTACTTAAAATAGGGCATTATAAGCTTAAATAATAAGAAGAGAATTGTTATAACAACGTAGTAATGAATGTTCAGCATACATAGGAACAAATTGAAATAACAATGACTGAAAAGGGGGGTAATCAAAGATCTAATTTCATAAAGGAGAAAGGAGATAAGGCATGCTCAGAAAAATAAAATGGACGGGTGTGTGTGTGTGTATGTATGTATGTATATATATACATATGTATGTATGTATGTATGTGTGTATGTGTGTATATATATATATATATATACATATATATACATATACACACACATTGGGCTGCTAATGTTTAGCTGCATACATACACACATATCATCAATATCCATTGGGTCCATTTTATTTGTGTGTTATATTAATTTAGTTTGAATCTTTTATTAGGATTACTATCAGAATATAAGCGAGATATATATATATATATAGATATATATATATATATATATATATATATACACATACGTTGTATTGCCACACAAGGTTATACACATATACCCATCCCTTTTATATATCCATAATGGTAATCACAAAACTGAAGGATCTGTTTAGAATATGTTATATGAGATATATATATATATATATATATATATATATATATATATGGTTGTTATTATATATATATACATACATACATACATACATACATACACATATACCTATCCTTTATATATTCATAATGGTAATCACAAACCAAAGATTCAGAACTGAAGTGTATAACACAAAACAAGAAGGACCTGAGGAAAAACACACATAAGCCAACCAAAATAAGAAAACAGAAACACAAGGACAAGGAAGCAATAGAAACAATGAGCTACCAGAAAGCAAAAGACAAAATGGATATAAGAAGACCTCCTATTTCAATGATCACTCTAAATGTAAATGGGCTGAACTCACAAATAAAAAGGCACAGAATTTCAGATTGTGTCAAAAAACAAAACCAATGATACGCTGAATCCGGGAAACATATCTCAGCTCCAGAGAGAAATATAGATGCCAAGTGAAAGGGTGGAAACTGATATTTCAAGGAAATGGCATTTAAAGAAAAGCGAGAGAAGTGGTAATAATATCAGATGAAATAGACTTCAAAATAAAAAAAAAGTAAAGATATGGAGAGACACTTCATAATGATAAAGGGAATTATGCACCAAAAAGACATAAAACATATTAATATCTAAGCTCCCAATCAGGGAGCCTCGAAATATGTTAAGCAATTAGTAACATAACTAAAGGGAGAAACAGACCAAAACACTGTCGTAGTAGTGGACCAAAATACCCCACTGCCGGACAAGGTCATATCATCCAAACAGAAAATCAAAAAGGAAATAATATCCTTAAATGACACATTAGATCACCTGGACATAATTGACATTTAAAGAGCCTTCCATCCCCAAACAGCTGCTTATACATTCTTCTCTAGTGCACATGGAACATTCTCAAGAATCGACCACATAGTGGGACACAGAGATAGCCTCAACAAATATAAGAGGGTTGAAATTCTAACGACCATATTCTCTAATCTAGAGAACTGAAACTAGAGATCAACTGCAGAGAGAAATCAGGCAGAAACACAAATACATGGAGATTAAACAACATACTACTGAAGAATAAGTGGGTCAGAGAAGAAATAAAAATAGAGATCAAGAGATACATAGAAATGAATGATAATGATAGTACAACATATCAAAACTTTTGAGACACAGCAAAAGCGGTTAAGAGGAAAGTTCATATCATTACAGGCCTACCTCCAAAAACGAGAATAAGCCCAAATAAACAACCTAACGCTTCATCTTAAAAAAATAGAAAAGGAAGAACAAAATAAGTCTAAAGTCAGCAGAAGGAAAGGAATAATCAAACTTAGAATAGAAATAAATAAAATTGAAAACAATAAAATGATACAAAAAATAAATGTAACAAACAGCTGGTTCTTTGAGAAAGTTAATAAAATTGACGAACCCCTAGCTAGACTCAATAAAGAAAAAAGAGAAAGGGCACAAATAAATAAAATCAGGGATTAAAGAGGGGAAATTATAACAGACACTGCAGGAATACAAAGGATCATACAAAAATAATATGAAAAAGTATATAACACCAAATTTAATAACCTAGAAGAAATGGACCAGTACTTAGAAAAATACAACCTTCCTAGACTGAATCAAGAAGAACTGGAAAATATAAATAGACCGATCAGCAGTATGGAAATTGAAACAATCATCAATAAACCTACCAAAAAGTAAAAGTTCAGGAACAGATGGCTTCACTAGTGAATTCTACCAAACATTCAAAGAAGATTTAATATCTATTCTCCTCAAACTCTTCCAAAAAACCCAAGAGCAAGCATTACTTCCCAATTCATTTTATGAGGCCAATATGACTCTGATACCAAAACCTGGTAAAGATACAACAATTAAAGAAAACTATAGATCAATATTTCTCATGAACACAAAAGTAAAAATCCTAAATAAGATACCAGCGAACCAAATACAGATTATACACCATGATCAAGTGGGCTTCATCCCAGGAACACAGAGATGGTTCAACATACACAAATCAATTAATGTGATACACCGCATAAACAAATGAAAAAATAAGAATCATATGATCATATCAATAGATGCAGAAAAAACCTTCGACACGATACAGCACACATTAATGATCAAAACACTTAACAAAATTGGTATAGAAGAAAAGTGCCTTAACATAATAAAGGCCATATATGACAAGCCCTCAGCCAACATTACACTTAATGGTGAAAAACTAAAAACCTTCCCTCTAACATCAGGAACAAGGCAAGGCTGTCCACTATTGCCACTGTTATTCAATATAACATTGGAAGTCCTAGCAAGTGCAATCAGACAAGAGAAAGATATAAAAGGCATCCAAATAGGAAATGAAGAAGTCAAACTGTCACTATTTGCGGATGACATGGTTCTCTCTATATAAAACCCTAAAGACTCTACAAGAACACTGCTAGAAACAATAAGCGAATACAGTAAATTTTCTGGATACAAAAATCAATGTTCAAAAATCCATAGCTTTCCTATACTCTAATAATGAAGTGTCAGAAAAAGAAGTAGAAAACATAATTTCTTTTGCAATAGCAACAATAACAAAAAATAAAATACCTAGGAATAAATTTAACAAAATATGTGAAGGACCTATATAATGAAAACTACAAGACCCTATTAAAAGAAATCACAGAAGATGCAAAGAAATGGAAAGATATTCCGTTTTCATGAATTGGAAGAGTCAACATAGTTAAAGTGAACATATTACCTAAAGCATTATACAGATTTAATGCAATCTCTATCAAAATCCAATTGGCATTTTTTAAAAGAAATAAAACAAAAAAATCATCAGATTTGTATGGAACACAAAAGATCCCGAATTGCCAAAGCCATCCATTGAGAAAAGAACAAGGTTGGAGGCATCACACTGCCTGACTTCAAATTATTCTACAAAGCGACAGTAATCAAAACAGCATGGTAATGGTAGCAAAACAGACACACAGACCAGTGGAACAAAATAGAGAGTTCAGAAGTAAACGCATATGGCAAATAAATTTTGACCAAAAAGCCAAAAACATACAGTGGATAAAGAAAGCTTCTTCAATAAATAGTGCTGGGAAAACTGGAAAGCCACCAGCGAAAGAATGAAACTAGACAGTTGTCTATCTCCACACACCAAAATTAACTCAAAATGGATTAAGAACCTGAATATAAGACCTGAAACAATAAAATGCATAGAAAAAAACAGGAACTAAACTCAAGGACCTTGAACTTAGAGAGGATTTTGTGAATTTGACCTCAAAAGCAAGGGAAGTAAAAGCAAAAATAAATAAATGGGACTACATCAAACTTAAAAGCTTCTGCTCAGCAAAAGAAATCGTCCACAAGGTAAAGAGACAACCATCCAAATGGGAAATTACATTTGCGAGGAACACCTCCGAAAAGGGCCTAATATCCAAAATATACAAAGAATTCATGCAAGTCAATAACAACAACAACAAAAAACAAATGATCCAATCATAAAATGGGCAGAGGACTTGAACAGACACTTCTGCCTAGAGGAGATATAAATGGCCAACAAGTATACAAAAGAAGCTAAACATCGCTAGGTATTAGGGAAATGCAAATCAAAACCACAATGAGATACCATCTCACACTTGTTAGAATAGGTATAATCAACAGGGCAAGTAATAACAAATGTTGGAGAGGATGTGGAGAAAAAGGAATCCTTATACACTGCTGGTGGGACCGCAAATTTGTACAGCTACTTTGGAAAACAGCATGGAGGTTCCTCAATAAACTAAGAATTGATTTACCATATGATCCAGCAATCCCTCTGCTGGGTATTTACTCCAAAGACTTGAAAACCCATATCCAAAAAGTATTTGAACACCGGTGGTCATAGCAGCATTATTCACAGTGGCCAGGACATGGAAGCATTCTAAGTGTGCTACGATAGATGATTGGCTAAAGAAGCTGTGGTATATATATACACACACAATAGAACATTACTCAGCCATAAGAAGAGATTAAATACTGCCATTTGCAACAACATGGATAGACTCGAGATAATCCTCCCAAGGAAAATAATTCAGACAGAAAAAGTTGCAAACCATATGATATCACTTATATGTGGGATATAAACCTAAAAGCAACAAATTAGCAGGAAAAATAAAGAGAGGCTCACAGACATGGACTATAGGCTAGTGATTACCAGAGGACTATAGAGTAGTGGTTACTAGTGGGGTGGGGGAGGAGTCGGGAAGTAGACGGGGTAACGGGGGTCAAATATAGCATTTAGGGGGAGGTCGAAGTGGGAAAATGGGATCAAATATATGGTAGCTGAAGGAAATTTGACACTGGGTGACAAATACACAATAGAATGTACAAATGTCAAATGATACTGTACACCTGAAAATTTTATAATTCTATTAACCAATGTTATCCCAAGAAACTTAATTAAAAAAATAAAACTGCAACTAAAAGATTAAAATATCTAGAAATAAACTTAACAAAGGAGATAACTGATATGTACACTGAAAACTAAAAGACATTGTTGAAAGAACTGAAGAAAACACCAAAAAATGGAAAGATATATCATGCTCATGGGAAGGAAGAATCAACATCATTAAAAAGGCCATACTATCCAAAGCATTCTATAGATTCAATGAAATCCCTATCAAAATGCCAATGGCATTTTTCAGAGAGCTAGAACAAATAATTCTAAAATTTATATGGAGCCATAAAAAAACCTCGAATAGCCACAACAATCCTGAAAAAGAAGAACAAAGTTGAAGATATCACACTACCTGATATCAAACTATACTACAAGCCTACAGTAATCAAAACAGCATGGTACTGGCATAAAAACAGATACACTGATCAATGGAACACAATAGAGAGCACAGAAATAAATCCACGCCTATTCACTCACTTAATATATGCAAAAGGAGGCAAGAATATACAACGGGGTAAAGACAGTCTCTTCATTAAATAGTGTTGGAAAAATTAGACAGATACCTGCAAAAAAATAAAAAGAAACTAGACCACCTTCTTACACCATACACAAGAATAGACTCAAAATGGATTAAAGAGTTAAACATAAGACCTGAAACCATAAAACTTCTAAAAGAAAACATAGGCTGTAAACTCTCTGATATTACTAACAGGTATTTCTTTTCAGATATATCTCCCTGGAAAAGGGAAACAAAAGAAAAACTAAACATATGGGACTACATCAAACTAAAAAGTTTTTGCATAGCAAAAGAAACCATCAACAAAACAAAAAGACAACTGACTGACTGGGAGAAAATATTCGCTAATGATGTATCTGATAAGACGTTAATATCCAAAAATATATAAAGAACTTATACAAGTCAACAACCACAAAAAAACAAACAATCCAATTAAAAAATGGGCAGAAGACCTGAATAGACATTTCTCTGAAGAGGAAATACAGATGGCCAAAAACATATGAAAAGATGCTTAAGGTTGCTAATCATCAGAGAAATGCAAATTAAAATCGCAATGAAATTTCACTTCACATCTGTCAAAATGGCGATCATCAATAAATCAAAAAACAAGTATTGGTGAGGATGTGGAGAACAGCGAACCCTCATACATTGTTGGTGGGGTTGCAAATTGGTACAGCCAGTATGGAAAACAGTATGGAGTTTTCTCAAAAAGTTAAAAATGGATATACCTTTGGATGGAGCAATTGCACTTCTGGGTATTATCCAAAGAAAACCAAAATAATAATTCGTAAAGATCTCTGCATCCCTATATTCATGGCAGCACAATTTACAATAGCCAAGATATGCAAGCAATCTAAATGCCCAGCAACAGACAATAGGATGAAGAAGTTATGGTTCAACTACTGGAAACAATAAGCAAATACAGTAAAGTCTCTGGATACAAAATCCATGTTCAAAAATAGATAGTGTTCCAATACTCTAATAACGAAGTGTCAGAAAAAGTGGAAAAAAAAATTCCGTTTGCAATTGCAACAAAGAATAAAATACCTAGGAATAAACCTAATGAAACATGTGAAGGACCCATATAATGAAAATTATAAGACCCTTTTAAAAGAAATTGAAGAAGATAAAAAGAAATGGAAAGATATTTGGTGTTCTTGGATCAGAAGAATCAATATAGTTAAAATGACCTTATTACCTAAAGCATTATACAGATTTAATACAATCCCCATCGAAATCCCATCAGCATTTTGTAAAGAAATAGAACAAAAAAAAAATCATCAGATTTGTATGGACACACAAAAGACCCCGAATTGCCAAAGTCATACTGAGAAAAAAAGAATGAAGCTGGAGGCATCACTCTGCCTGACGTCAAATTCTACTACAAAGTGACGGTAATCAAAACAGCATGGTAGTGGCAGCGAAACAGACACATGGATCAGTGGAACAGAATCGAGAGTCCAGAATTAAACCCATATTGATATGGCAAATAATTTTTGAGAAAACAGCCAAAAACATACAGTGGAGAAAGGAAAGCCTCTTCAATAAATGGTGCTGGGAAAACTGGAAGCCACCTGCAAAAGAATGAAACTAGATTGTTGTCTATTACCACACACCAAAATTAACTCAAAATGGATTAAAGACTTGAATATAAAACCTGAAACAATAAAATGCATAGAAGAAAACGTAGGATCTAAACTCAAGGACCTTGGAGTTAAAGAGGATTTTATAAATTTGATCCCAAAGGCAAGGGAAGTAAAAGCAAAAATAAATGAATGGGACTACATCAAAGTAAAAAGCTTCTGTTCAGCAAAAGAAACCGTCAACAAGGTAAAGAGACAATCATCAGAATGGGAAAATATATTTGCAAGCAACGCGTCTGAAAAGGACCTAATATCCAAAATATACAAGGAACTCATATGACTCAATAATGACCAAAAAAAAAAAAAAGATCCAATCATAAAATGGGAAAAGTACCTGAACAGACACTTCCCCCAAGAGGACATACAAATGGCCTACAAATATATGAAAAGATGCTCAACATCGCTAGCTATTAAGGAAATGCAAATCAAAACCACAATTAGATACCATCTTATACCTGTTAGAATGGCTATAATCAACAAGACAAGTAATCACAAATGTTGGAGAGGATACAGAGAAAAAAGAGCCCTCATACACAGCTGGTGGGACTACAAATTGGTACAGCCACTATGGAAAACAGTATGGAGGTTCCTCAGAAAACTAAGAATTGATCTACCATATGATCCAGCAATCCCTCTCCTGGGTATTTACCCCAAGGACTTGAAAACTCATATCCGAAAAGATATTTGCACACCGGTGGTCATAGCAGCATTATTCACAGTGGCCAGGACATGGAAGCATTCTAAGTGTGCTACGATAGATGATTGGCTAAAGAAGCTGTGGTACACATATACAATGGAATATTACTCAATCATAAGAAGAGATGAAATGCTGCCATTTGTGACAACATGGATGGACCGTGAAATAATCATACTAAGCGAAATAAGCCAGACAGAAATGGTTGAAAATCACACAACATCACTTATATGTGGGATATAAACCTAAAAGCGACAAATGAACAGGACAAACAAATAGAGACTCATGGACATGGACAACGGACTAGTGGTTACCAGGGGAGAGGGGAAAGGGAGAGGAGGAAAAAAGTAAAATAGTAAAATGTTAAAAATTAAAAAATAAAATGGAATATTACTCAGCCATTAAAAAAAACTGAAATTCTACCATTTGCAATGACATCGATGGACCTAGAGGTTATTATGCTGAGTGAAATAAGTCAGAGAAAGATAAATACCATATGATTTCACTTATTTGCGGAATCCAAGGAATAAAAAGAGCAAATTAATCAAAAACTGACTCATAAATATAGAAGATAATTTGGTAACGGACAGAGGGGATGGGAGGTTGGGGAGCTGGGAGAATGGGGTGAAGGGCTAAAGAAGAACAAATTAGTAATTGATAGATGGTCATGGGGATAGGGAGCACAGCACAGTGAATGCAGTTAGCATTAATATATTGGCTAGGTGTAAAACCAGAGGAGAGAAGGAGCAGTTAGGGGGATTGTTTTATAAACTATAGAAATGTCTAACCAATGTACTGTTTAGTTGAAACTAATAAAAAAAAGAGAAAAAAATCTCAATGGCATTTTTTTCACAGAAATAAAACAAAAAAATCCTCAAATTTGTATGGAATCACAAAAGACCCTGGATAGCCAAAGCAATCCTGAGAGAAAAAACACAAAGTTGGAGATATCACACTCCCCAATTTCAAACTATAGTATAAAGGTACAGTAATCAAAACAGTATGGTCTTGGCAGAAAAACAGACACACAGACCAATGGAACAGAAATGACAGTCCAGAAATAAACTCATACATATATGGGCAATTAATTTATGACAAAGGAGCCGAGAACATACAATTGCAAAAGGAAAGGGTCTTCAATAAATTGTGTTGGGAAAGCTGGACAGCCATATGCCATAGAATGAAAGTAGACCACTATCTTACACTATACACGAAAATTAACTCAAAATTAATTAGAGATTTGAATGTAAGATGCAAAACAATAAATTACATAAAAGAAAACGTAGGCACTAAGCTTCTAGACATTGTTCTCATAGGTATTTTTGTGAATTTGACTCCAAAGGCAAGAAACACAAAGGAAAAAAAATAAATGAATGGGACTAAATCAAACTATAAAGCTTATGCACAGCAAATAAATATCAACAAAACAAAAAGGCAACCAACCAAATGGGAGAAGATATTTGCAAATGATACTTTCAATAAGAGTTTAATATCCCAAATATATAAAGGATATATACAACTCAATAACAATAAAAGCAAACAATCTGATTTAAAAACGGCCAGAGAATCTGAATAGACATTTTTTTCAAGTAAGATAAACAGATGGCCAACAGGCACATGAAAAGATGTTCAATATTACTATTTATTAGGGAGCTGAAATTCAAAACCACAAGTCACACCTATTAGAATGACTATTATCAAAAATACAAGAAATATCATATGTTGAAGAAGAAGTGAAAAAAGGCCCTTGTACAATGTTGGTGGGATTGTTAATTGTGCAGACGTTATAGAAAACAGTATGGAGGTTCATTTAAAAATTAAGAATAGAACTACCATATGATCCAGCAATTTTTTTTCTTGGTATTTATTTGAAAAATCTATAAACACTAATTTGTAAAGATATATGTATCCCTATGTTCATTGTAGCATTATTTACAATAGCTAAGACATGGAAACAACATAAGTCTCCACTGACAGATAAATGGATAAAAAGATGTGATCTATATCTATATCATCTATATCTATATCTATGCACACACAATGGAATACAAAGAAGTGATATATATATACACATAGAGAGAGAAGTGATGTGTGTATATATGCACACATATATACTATATGCTACAAAATGAATGAACCTTGAAAATATTGTGCTTAGTGAAATAAGCTAGACACAGAAAGAAAAATATTATATGAATTCATTTCTATGGGGTACCTAGAATAAGCAATTCACAGAGATAGAAAGTAGAATAGAAGTTGCTATGGGTTGGGCCAAGGTAGAAAGGAAGAGTTATTATTTCACGGGTATAGAGTTTACATTGGGGATGATGAAAAACTTTAGGTACATATAGTTATGATGGGTACACAATACTATGAATGCAGTTAATGCCACTGAACTGCACACTTACAAATGATTAAGAAGATAAATATTATGTATATTTTACCAAAAAATAAAGAATGAAGTATTGATACATACTTAAAAAAAACAGAATAAAAGAAAAGGAAATAATCATAAGTGTTTATAACTTCTATTTCAGACTAAGGTATATATCTGACTTTCCAAGTCATTCATGGGGTAAGAGAATTCAGCAGTTCCATTCTCATGGCACACATTGACAGTAATAGCTAACTTATATTCAGCACTAGATGTCAGTTACTGTATCAGATGTTTTACAGATATAAGGTCCTTTTTGAAATTCAGAATATCCCAGTAGAATAGGTAAACTGAGTACCCAGAGAGGTTGAGTAACTTGTCTAAGGTCATACAGTTAAGAAATAGAGAAGCTAGGATTTAAATTTAGGCAGTCTCTGACTTCAGAGCCTGACATATCACATTATCACATAGATTAGATTTAAAAAGTGAAAGATGAATGAGTTTGAACACTAGAAGAAGACAGCCAATCTCTCAGTTAAGAACTGATGATCCAATGTGTTGCACCTGCAGACATCTTGCTTTTAGGAATTTTTACTTCTGAAATATAACTATCTGCAAGTGACATATTTAACAAGAAGGTAAAACAAATTGTCTCTCTGATTCTAATCAACAGTTCTGATTTGAGGAAAAAGTTGAAATCAATAGCAAATTTAAATTAGTTTTTTTAATTTTTTCAATTACAGTTGACATTTAATATTATATTAATTTCAGGAGTACAGCATAGTGGTTCCACATTTATATAATTTATAGTGATCCTTCAATAAGTCTAATACCCACCTGATACCATATAGTTATTACAATATTACTGACTATATTCCCTATGCTGTACTTCATATTCGTGTGACAATTTTGTAACTACCAGTTTGTACTTAATCCCTTCATATTTTTCACTTATCCCCTAATCCCCCTCCCATCTAGCAACCATCAATTTATTCTCTATTTCTGTTTTGTTTGTTTGTATATTTTGTTCTTTAGATTCCACATATAAGTGAAATTATATACAATGGAATACTACTCAGCTATAAAAATGAATTAAATCTTACCATTTGCAACAACATAGATGGAACGAGTATATTATGCTAAGTGAGATAAGTCAGACAGAGAAAGAGATTAGATATATTTTTTCGTTTTTTGTTAAATTTTTACGGTAATATTGGTTAATAAAATTATATAGGTTTCAAGTGTACAATTCAATATAATAATACATCATCTGTATATTGCATTGCACATTCATCACCCAAAGTAAAATCGACTTTTGTCGCCATATATTTGACCCCTTTTACCTTTATCTACCTCCCTCCTCCATTCTTTTTCTCTGGTAACAACTAAACTGTTGTCTGTGTCCATGAGTCTCTGTCTTGTTCATTTGTTGCTTTCGGTTTCACATCCTACATATGAATGGAATCATATGGTACTCGAATTTTTCTGTCTGACTTATTTTGCTTAATATGATTATCTCAAGATCCATCCATGTCGCAAATGGCAGTATTTCATCTTTTCTTATGGCTGAGTAATATCCCATTGTATATATGCACCACATCTTCTTTATTCAGTCATCTATCAAAGGATACTTTGGTTGTTTGCATGTCTTGGCCACTGTGAATAAAGCTACTATGAACATCAGAGTGCATATCTTTCTGGATAGATATTTTCTAATTCTTTGGGTAGACACCTAGAAGAAGGATTGCAGGGTCATATGGTAATTCTATTCTTAATTTTTTGAGGAACTTCCATACTGTTTTCCTAGTGGCTATTCCCATTTACATTCCCACCAGCAATATATAAGGATTCCTTTTTCCCCCAAACCTCTCCAGCACTTGTTATTATTTGTCTTGATGATAGCCATTCTTACAGGTGTGAGGTAGTATCTCACTGTGGTTTTGATTTGCATAAGAGTAAATGTATTTTAATCATCTAAGTTCTTGTCTTCTTTTTCAGAGACAATAGAGATGGCCAAGATAGACTGTAATTTCTGTAAGAGGCGAGGATCATGCCTCTGTCATAGAATGCAAAAACCCAGCAAATGCAAAAAAACCCAGTTCTAAAGCACATGCATTTGCTACTCAACACTCAGCACATGTACTGTAACACAGTGGGTGCTCAGGGACTATCTGCTGGATGAGTTTGACTGAAATGAGAAACAGACTGGCCAAAATTTGAGAGGGGGCTCAAATGTAAGAGAGGAGGAAGTTGAAATGGGAAAGTGGCAACTTGTACTAAAATGAGCTAAGACAGTCATATCAATGTCTCAGATTCTTACAAGGTATTTCTGGGCTTAGAGAATTCTAGTTAGAAAAAAAAAACACTAAAAGCACAATATAGGAATTTATTTGAGCATGACATTGTACCATTGTACTACTGAAAGTGTAAGATGGAAGTTCTAGCATGCTATGCTGTCCATGAATCATTAAAATACTTTAAGGGAAGAACATTTCAAATGCTTGCACATTCTACACCAATATCTTCTCCCAAGTGTACCATCTAGTTCCAGTTAATTTCCTTAATGCAGGCCAGTTTGAGAGGAATAATGGAAAAGCAGGAGGTAATCTGGGACCTAGATTGTGAAGTGATCTTTAACTCTGGAATGCCTTGGGGCCTTCTTGTTTGTTCATCCATCTCCTGTCCACGATCACATAGTCAGATTTCTCAGAAAAATTTATATCTAAATGGACGTTTCCCTCCAGAAAAGAATCCCAAAATCAAATAAAGTTCCTGCCACAATGGCAGATACCCAGAGCCTCTAGCTTAAGCCAGAGAGCCAGCCTAAATGCAGTTTTAAAAGTCACAGCAAAGTGAAGAGTGATATCCTTGAAATGACAGGAGTTTACCTCCCAAAACACTGATTTTGACAATCACCCATAGACAAGAGTGCCTTTGTGGAGGTCCTGAAGTCCAGAAGAAAAGTACCAGCACACTCTTGCAGCAAAAACATCCAAGATTGAATGCACTGAAGAGGGTAAGAGTAGTAGTTTCAGTTTACCTGTGTCACCCCTCCCCCATGTGACACCACTCAGTGTCAAGAGAGTTTCTTGGCCCATGATTCTGCCCACAGAAGAAAATGAGAGCATGTGAGCAAATACTCCCAACTTTCCCATCTGTGAGAGACACTGCCAAAAGACCCATTTATTTCTTGACCCTACCAGAAAACTGAGGTGTGCTGCACAACTGAGGGGTGAGAAGTGGCTGGGAGAGTAGCAGTCAGGGCTCTCAGAGGACATGAAAGGGACATGTATCCTACTAACCATTTCACAGACTTCATCAAGAAGTATGCTCATGAACTGCTGGAAACACCTAACCTTCAGATCCCCCCAACTGGCCAATGGGTACTCCCAATGCGCCACATGCCTCAGTCAAACACACTCTCACTTTATGGCTGGCTCCTTGTCAATGCCCCCGTCTAAGACAGAGAGAATGGGGCTTTGCAGACAGCCAATGAGAATGCACAGAAAGCTGGATCAATTCTACAGGACTGGGAGAAACCACACAAACTTGAGCATTCAGTGCCACCCTAGGGAAAGCAAGAAGGCAGGCGGCTGTTAGCACTCAGACTACCTTCTTATGAGAGAAGGCATAAAATCTTAAGAAGTACTTCTTAAGAGGGGAAAAGAAGTGTGGAGCATATGTATTAATGGAAAAGTCTGAGAAACTCTCAGAATCCCTAACAGAGTAGACAGAAGGTATTTCTCTCTTGAAGTCAATCAGTTAAGACAGGAGGTGGTGACTGTTTCAAATGCAAAGACAGAAACACAAAACATAAAGGAACATGAAAAATCAGGAAAAAAGATACAAACAAAGGACCACAATAATTTTCTAGTAACTGATTTCAAAGAAATTGAGATCTACTATATGCCTAATATAAATAATTTAAAATCATTCTTTAAAGGAATCTCAGTGAGTTACAAGAAAACGCAGAAAGACAATTCAAACAAAAGCAGGAAAACAATACATGAATAAAACTAGAAGTTTAACAGAGAGATAAAAATCATAAAAAGAACCAATCAGAAATTTTGGAGCCAAAGAACACAATAAATGAAATAAAAACAATGCAATAGAGAACATCAACAACAGACTCTATCAAGCAGTAGAATCTATAGCATGGAAGACAGGTCATTTGAAATTATTTATTCAGAGGAGAACAAAGAAAAAAGAATGAAGAGAGACTGTGTGAACTATCGATTACCATTAACAGAACCAATCTATGTATTATTGGAATCCTAGAAAAAGAAAAAGGCAAAAAAAGAAATAATGGCTGAGAACTTTCTAAATCTAGGGAGAGATTTGGACATTCGGGTTTATAAAGTTCATAGGCTCCTCCCAAATCCTCAATCCAAAATGACCTTCTCCAAGATATATTATAATAAAACTGTCTACAATCAAAGACAATTTTAAAAGCAGCAAGGAAAAAAATCTTCACATTCAAGGGAACCCCCATAAAGCTACCAGCAGATTTCTCAGTGGCAATTCTGTAGTCAAGGAGAGTGGGATGATATATTCAAAGTGCTAAAAGGGAAAAAATACTGTCAACCAAGAATACTTTACCCAGCAAAGCTGTCCTTCAGAAATGAAGAGATAAAGATTTCTCTAGACAAACAAAAGCTGACAGCATTCATCACCACTAGACCTACCTTACAAGAAATGCTGAAAGAAGTTCCTCAAGCTAAAAGAAAAGAATATTTAATTCCATGAATACATATGAAAATATAAAATACACTAGTCAAGGTAAGTATATAGCCAAATAAGACTACTCTAATATTGTAGTATGGTAGCCCAGCATCACTAATAATTAGGGAAATGCAAATCAAAACTACAATGAGATATCCTCTCACACCTATTAGAATGGCTATTATAAAAAAGACAAGAAATAGTGAATGTTGGTGAGGATGTGGATGTAGGGTTAATTCAAACATAGCCCCTCCATGGACACAGGAGGCAAAGAGGACTGCTGGATCAGCAGCACCAAGGAGGACAATGAACAAAGTATTCCCTGGGCTGTGCTTGCTCCCAAGGACACTTCTCATTGCTCCCATGGGTACTGCCTGCCCCTTTGGCTGTTCCCATGGACATTATCTCCCTGTTCCACTTGAGGACACAGCTGCTCCAGTCCTCCCCAACACTAGCTAGGCAGCATGTCCAGCTGTCATCCACAGGAGAAAACCCTTGTTCCCAGGGATAAGACAATCCTCCTCCCCTCTGTTCACATATAAAGCAACACCTGCTCTTGGCTGGCTGCCTTTTCCTGCAGCTCCAACTGACCAACTGCTGAAGCTTCCTTGTATTGTGAGTAATAAAGGGCATGTCTCACTCTGCTGGCCTTCTTAGTGTTTTTTTTCAGAATATCCAGGAACCTGCCCAAGTGCAGGTTCCTGGACTGGAGCTCCTGCATTACAGTGGAGGAAAGGGAACCCTTGTACACTGTGGGAAGGGATATAAATTGGTATAGCCACTATGAAAAAGAGTATGGAAGTGCCTCAAAAAATTAAACACAGAACTACCATATTATCCAGCAATTCTACTTCCAGATTATATATATATAATCTGTTACCCAGGTAAGCAGAGTTCAAAGCTGCCATTTCCATAATTATATCACTTATATATATATATATATATATATGGGTAATATATATATATATATATATATATATATATGTGTGTGTGTGTGTGTGTGTGTGTGTTACCCATTATATATATATAATGGGTAACATTATATATATATATTATATATATATAATATATATATCCATAGAAAATTATAGAATATATATATATATATATATCCATAGAAAATGAAATCAGAATCTTGAAGAAATTTCCATACCCTCATGTTCATTTCAGTATTATTCACAATAGCAAAGATATGGAAACGCCCTAAGTATCCACTGATGAATGAATGATGACAATGTGACATACATACACACACAGTATGAATGTGTGTATACACATCCATACAGTAGAATATTATTCAGGCATAAACAAGAGGAAATCCTGCCATTTTCAACAACATGGATTACCTTTGAGGGTATTATGCTAAGTGAAATGAGTCAGACAGAGAAAGACAAATGCTGTATGATCTCACTTATATGTGTACTATAAAAAAGTCAAACTTATAGAAGCAGAGAGTAGAATGGTGATTGCCAGGGGCTGGAGGGTGGGGGAAATGGGAGGTGCTAGTCAAAAGGGTATAAATTTCCAGTTATAAGGTGAATAAGTTGTAGGGATCTAATGTGTAGCATGGTAACTATAGTTAACTGTAATGTATTATATGCTTGAAAGTTGCTAGAATATGTTAAATGTTCTCACCACAAAAAAAAATATGTGCAGCGATGGATGTATTAATTAACCATATTGTGGTAAACCTTTGGCAATATATACATGTATCAAGTCAGCACACGATATACCTTAAACTGACACAATGTTATATGCCAATTATATCTAAATAAAGCTGGAAATTAAAAAAAAAAACATTTTTATTGTTTCAAGTGAAAAATATGACCACACCAAACTGGTGCTCACCCTTTGTTTCTCAATAGCCTCCCAGCCAGGTTTCAAAGCTCTATGTAGGAACTTACAGGTTTTGGCCCTTTGTCCATAACACTGATTTCTGGCAGAAAACAAGGCCACCAGGGGGAAAGGAAGGTTCCCTTAACTGAATCGACATGAGAGTAATTATTTTTCACTATTCTTTCATTATTCCTGTCCGCTTGTTCTATCAGGGCAGCTTTACACACACACACACATACACACGCTTACACCACACACACACGCTTTTACCCCTCCCCCAACAGAGCTAGTCGTCCTCTCAGAGTCCCTGGCTGGCTCCAACTCATCACACCTGTCTCTGCCGGGACTAACTCCATGTGAAGACTCAAGCTTTTAATCAGGATCCCTTTTGCCAGATGCTAAACCTTAAATTGCCAATGCCACATAGTACCCACTTTAATTTTAGAGCAAAAGCAGTCTGGGTCCCAAAGGAGAGAGCTAGGAAATAACAGAATAAAGAGATCAGGGGGAAAATGCTGCTTAAGCTATAACCTGATCACAAGTTAATAGAGTTTATACTTAATCAAGTGTATTTGGTAACGTTTGTGAGGGATTAGCTAATGAAACAGCTTCTCAGAAGAGACAGGAAAGGATGCATGCTTGAATCCAAGCTCTTCTACTTATTAGCTATGACCTTGGTATGGTAGTCAATTGTTCTGTATCTCAGTTTTCTCATCTGAAAAAGTAATATTAATAGTATTTGCCTTACAAAATTGTCATGATTATCCAATGAGACATTCCATATCAAACACAAGCTAAGTACTTAGTAAGTGATATAATTATGGAAATGGCAGCTTTGAACTCTGCTTACCTGGGTAACTGTTCCAAATTTTAAAAATTTACTAGAAAACAGTGAGTCTGTACAATCTCTTCATTTTACAGGTGAGAAAAACTGAAGTACAGAGAAAAAAGACCACACATAAAATAAAACAGCCTAGTGGGTAAAAAATAACACTAGAACTCAAAGCTCCTAGAAGCCAAATTCAATTATCTTTTACATCATACTGTCTTTGGTTTGTTTGTATAAAATTTTAATGCTTCTCATCATCCCATATATCCCTCACTCTCACCACAGGCAACTTCGGAAAGTAAGTCATTTCTAGAATAATTTACTAAAATTTCCTAAGTACTTTATCTTTCTCACAAAGCAGATAGGCAAACTGAAGTACAAAGAAGTTATTTGCTTTGGTCCTGGCATTTCACATAAAAAGCTAGTCTACGTTCATCTGCAATATGAAGGGATTATACTTTTCATTCCTCTTGGCATAGGTAGTCATACCCAAAGCTTATGGTCTCATCTGCAAGATTATAGAAGTCTATAAATCAAAGTTGCAAGAGGTTTGAGAGGTCATATTATTGCAAATCCTCCTCATTTGATAAATGACACTGAGGTTTAGAAAGAAGCAATTTCTTGTGCAAGGTCACCCAGTAAGTTAGTGTCAGAGCAAGACATATAAAACGAGAGTTCAGTGCTATTACCATTGCTGCACCTTAGTTCTTCCACAGGACCTGGAATCCCAAGCATAAACAATATACTGGTTTGCAATTCTATATTGTATGATTAATTTCCCTCACTATAGTGAAAACTCTCAAGGTTCAGACATGGCCCTCTTCGATATCAACAATCTCTCCCATGATCATCTAAATCCTGGGCCATGGCTTTTTAATACCATCTAGATGCTAATGACTCTCAAATTTATATCTCCATTCTGGACCTCTTCCCTTGACCATTTGATAATTGACCATTTGATAGTTCCATAATGACATTTAATTGGCACCTCGAGTTAATATTCCAAAGCAGAAGCATTGATTTACTTCCCAAACCTTCCCCTTCCTTATTTTCTCCATCTCAATTAATAACACCATCATCTTTTCAATTTCTCAGGCCAAAAACCATAATGACATCTTTGATTCTTCTTTTCCCCTCCCTTTTCCCTTACCCTATATTCAATTCATCACCAAATATTGTCAATTCTACCCTCTCCAAAACCTATTCTATATCTGACCACTTCTATCTCTATTGCTACCATGTTACTCTAGGCTACCATCATCTCTCACCTATAATAAAATCCTAGTTGGTTTTTCCAGTTTCACTACAATCCACTCTCCACAGAGCAGACTGAGTAATTTAAAAAAATAAAAAGCAAATCATATTATATCACTCCCCTGCTTACTACTATCCAATGTTTCCAGTTGCAATTAGAATAAAATTCAAACCTCTGACCATGGTTTACAAAGTCCTACATGATCTATCCCAACCTACACCTCCAACCTTACTAACATGTTCCTTGATTTTAAGGTCAAAGTAATAAAATCCTCTCTAAATCCAAGGTCCATGAATTTGGTACCCACGTTTTCTTCTATGTAATTTATTGTTTCAGGTCTCATATTTAGGTCTTTGATCCATTTTGAGTTAATTTTGGTGTATCGTGATAGACAACAGTCTAGTTTCATTCTTTTGCACTTCCACTTATTTTCATTTTCTTTAGGTATATACTTAGAATTATAATTGCTGGATCATATTGTAGTTCTCTTTTTAAGTTTTTGGAAGAATATCCATATTGTTTTCTGTAGTGGCTGAGCCAATTTACATCTCCACCAAAAGTGTACAAGGGTTCCCTTTTATCCACATCATTGCCTACACTTGTTATTTCTTGTGTTCTTGATGATGGCCATTCTGACAGGTGTGAGGTTATATTTCATTCTGGTTTTGATTTGCATTTCCTTGATGATTAGTGATATTAAGTACCTTTTCACGTACATGTTGGTGATTTGGTTATCTTCTTTGGGAAAATGTCTATTTAGATTCTCTGCACATTTTTAATCTTCGTGTGTTTTTTTTTTTGATATTGAGTTGTATGAGGTTTTTGTATACTTTGGATATTAACGCCTTATCTGATATATGGCTTCTAAATATTTTCTACCATTCAGTAGGTTGTCTTACATTTTGTTAATTCTGTTACTGTGCAGAAGCTTTAAACTCTGATGTAATTCTACTTGGTGATTTCTGCTTTTGTTGTTTATGATTTTGGTGTCATAAAAATTCACTGACAACATCAAAGTCAAGGAGCGGTTTCTCTGTTTTCTTCTAGGAGTTCAGATCTTATGTTTAAGTCTTTAATTCATTTCAAGTTAATTTTTGTGAATGATGTGAGATAGGCATCCAGTTTCACTTTTTGGGTGTCGCTACCCAGATTTCCTAAAACCATTTATTAAAAAGACTATCTTTTCCCGATTGGGCAATCTTGGTCCCTATTTCAAATATTAATTGACTACATATGCAGGAGTTTAGTTCTGGGCTCTCTATTCTGTTCCCTTAGTCTATGTGTCTATTTTTATGCTATTATCATACTGTTTTAATTACTATAGTTTTGTAGCATAGTTTAAAATCAGGAAGCTTCTGGCTTTACTCATTTTTATAATGATTTATTTGGCTATCAGGGGCCTTTTGAAGTTCAATGAGAATTTTAGGATTTTTTTTTCTATTTCTGTGAAAAATGCCATCAAATTTTGAAACCACTGCATTAAATCTATAGATGGGTTTAGGTAGAATAGACATTTTTAAAGTATTATTTCTTGTGACCCATTAAAATAGAATGTCTTTTCATTTGTTTGTATCTCCTTTAATTTCTTTCAAAAGGGTCTTGTAGTTTTTATTGAACAGATCTTTCACTTTCTTGGTTAAATTTATTCCTAGATATTTTATTGTTTTTGATGCTATTGTGAATGGGATAGTGCTTTAAAATTTCTTTTTTCAGATGTTTCATTGTTAGTGTATAGAAATTCAACTGATTTTTATATGTTGATTTTACTTCCTGCGACTTTATTTAATTTGTTGAGTAGTTCCAACAATTTTTTTTTATAATTTTCTATACATAAAATTAAATCTTCTGCAAATAACAATTTTACTTCTTCCTTTCTGATTTGGATGCCTTTTATTTCTTTGTCTTGCTTAAATGCTCTAGCTAAGTCTTCCAGTATCAAAGAAAAAACAATTGTGGAAAAAAGTCATCCTCATCTTGTTTATGATCTTAGAGGAAAAGCTTTCAAGTTTTCACCATTGACTATAATGTTACCTGTGGGTTTGTCATATATGGCCTTTATTATATTGCAGTATGCTCTTTGTACACCCAATACATTGAGCATTTTTACAATAAAAAAGCTGTATTTGTCAAATACTTTTTCTGCATCAATTGAGATAATCATGTGAATTTTATCATTCTTTCTATTAATATTAATAATAAATAAATATTAATAATAAATATTACATTTATTTACTTTCACATGTTGAACCATCTATGCATCCCAGGGATAAATTGCACTTGGTCATGGTGTATAATCTTTTTAAGTGTTTTTGAATTCAGTCTGCCAATATTTTATTGAAGATTTTTGCATTTGTATTCATTAGTAATATTGGTCTATAGTTTTCTTTTCTTGAAATGTCCTTATCTGACTTTGGTATCAGAGTAATGCTGACTTTGTAGAATGAGTTTAGATGTGTTCATTATTTCATTTTTGAAAAGTATTTGTGGATTGTCATTAAATCTTCTTTAAGTGTTTTCATGAATTCAACAGTGAAGCTGTCTGGTCCTGGTGTTTTCTGTGTTGGGACGTTTTTCATTACTCACTCAATTCCTTTACTCTGTCTTCTTGCTGTTCTTTTTCTTCTTCATTCAGTCTTGGTGGGTTCTAAGTTTCTAGAAACTTAACCATTTTTCTCTAAGTTATCTAATTTGTTGGCATATAATTGTTCATAGTAGTTTCATTACACTATGTATTCCTATAGCTACCAGTTGTAATGTTTTTTTTTTTCTTTCAATTCTGATTTTATTTGCGTCTTCGCTTTTTTTTCTTGGCAGTCTAGCTAAAGGTTTATCAATTTTGTTTATCTTTAAAAAACAGCTTTTAGATTTGTTGATCTTTTTATTATTCTGCATTCTTTTTAATTAATAATATTTTTTTCTATTTTTCAGTTATAGTTGACATATAATACTATATTAGTTTCAGGTGCACAGCATAGTGATTAGACATTGACATAACTCAGAATATGATCACTTAAAGGGCATGGATGCTTCTAGTTTTCACAGCCAGGGGTTGTGGGGTCTTCTCTTCCCAGTACTAGAACTCTGGACTGGGGCCCTAGGATGTGGCCAGGACTCCTCGCTCCTCAGATGGGGGAGGCGGCTCTGGAGCCAAGATAGACCTTCCCATTCCCAACTGCCACATGTGGTTGGGGAAGTGGGCCATTTCACGACTCCACTTCTCTTACCATTTTGAGATGACCTGTTATTTGAGGTGACCTAGTTATAGGGCTTCCATTCAGCCAGACATCTGGCAACTCCACATACTGGTTGCTCTGTATTTTTGTTATAATTTTGGTATGGTCACTAGAGGAGGTGTGCACAACCACTACCTTCTGTGCCATCTTGAAATCTTTCTGCACTCTAATTTATTTTCTCTTTGGTCTTCATTATTTCCTTCTTCTGATAACTTTGGGCTTAATTTGTTCTTCTTTATCTATTTCCTGAGGTATTATATTATGTTGTTTATTTCAAAACCTAATTTCTTCATATATTAATTTAATGCTATAACTTTCCTGTCAAACTGCTTTTGCAGCATACCACAGAATTTGCTACATTGGTTTTGTTCATTTTCATTGCTTCAAATTAAAAAAAAGTTCTATTTGAGTCCCTTTTTGACCCACCAGTTGTACAGGAGTGCATTGTTTAGTTTCCACATATTTGTAGATTTCACGGCTTTCTGCTTGCTGTTGATTTTTGGTTTCATACTATGGTGATTACAAAACATAGTATAATTTCAACAAATCCTCTTTGCCAAGACTTATTTTGTCTTATCATATGATCTATCATGAAGAGTGTCCCATGTGCACTTAAAAGGTATGTGTATTCTACTGATTCAGCACAATAAAAAGATAAACAAATCTAAGATCTGTTTTTTAAAGATAAACAAAATCGAATATACACACTTTTCTATATATTGCATTGTGTTATCACCTCCCATGGTTAGATTTCCTTCTCTCACCACATATTTGATCTGTTTTGCCCCATCTATCTCCCTCTTCTACTCTCCCCTGCTACCTTCTAGTAACTAGTAGTCTATTGTCGATGTCCATGGGTCTCTGTTTGTCTCGTTCATTTGTTGCTTTCAGGTTTACATCCCACATATAAGTGATACCAAGCGGTTTTCAACTTTTTCTGTCTGGCTTATTTTGCTTAGCATGATTATCTCGACAAAGATCCATGTTGTTGCAAATGGCAGTATTTCATCTCTTCTTATGGCTGAGTAATATTCCATCGTATATATGTACCACTGCTTCTTTAGCCGATCACCTATTGTAGGACACTTCGGTTGCTTCTATACCCTGGACGCTATTAATAATGCTGCTATGAACATCAGTGTGCAAATATCTTTTTGGATATGGGTTTTCAAGACTTTGGGGTAAATACTAAGTAGAGGGATTGATGGATCATATGGTAGATCAATTCTTAGTATTTTGAGGAAACTCCATATTGATTTCCATAGTGGCTATACCAATTTGCAGCCCTACCAGCAGTGTATGAGTGTTCCTTTTCCTCCACATCCTCTCCAACACTTGTTATTATCTGTCTTGTTGATAACAGCTATTGAAACAGGTGTGAGATGGTATCTCATTGTGGTTTTGATTTGTATTTCATTCATAGCTAGCAATGATGAGCATTCTTTCATTTGTTTGCTGGCCATTTGTATGTCTCCTTGGGAGAAGTGTCTGTTCAGATTCTCTGCACATTTTTTGATTGAATTGTTCTTTTTTGTTGTTGTCGTTATTGAGTTGTATGAGGTTTTTTTTTTGTGTGTGTATTAGGCCCTTATTGAAAGCGTTTCTTGCAAATATATTTTCCCAGATAGTTGTCTCTACCTTGTTGACAGTTTCTTTTGTTGTGCAGAAGATGCTGAGTTTGATGTAGTCCCATTTATTTATTTTTGTTTTTACTTCCCTTGCCTTTGGAATCAAATTCATAAAATCCACTTTAAGTCCAAGGTCCTTGAGTTTAGTTCCTATGTTTTCTTCTATGCATTTTACTGTTTCAGGTCTTATATTCAAGTCCTTAATCTATTTCGAGTTAATTTTGGTGTGTGGTGATAGACAACAGTCTAGATTCATTCTTTTGCAGGTGGCTTTCCAATTTTCCCAGCACCATTTATTGAAGAGGCTTTCCTTTCTCCACTGTATGGTTTTGGCTTTTTTGGCAAAAATTATTTGGCCCTATCAATATGGATTTACTTCTGGACTCAATACTGTTCCACTGGTCTGTGTGTCTGTTTTGTTGCCAATAGCATGCTGTTTTGAATATTGTCACTTTGTAGTGTAATTTGAAGTCAAGCAAAATGATGCTTCCAGCCTCGCTCATTTTTCTCAGGATGGCTTTGGCAATTCGGGGTCTTTTGTGCGTCCATACAAATCTGATGATTTTTTGTTCTATTTCTTTAAAAAATGCCAATGGGATTTCGATGGAGATTGTATTAAATCTGTATAATGCTTTAGGTAATATGGTCATTTTAACTATGCTGATTCCTTCAATCTAAGAACACGAAATATCATTCCATTTCTTTGTATCTTCTTCAATTTCTTTTAATAGGGTCTTATAGTGTTCATTTTAAAGGCCCTTCACGTGTTTCATTAGATTTATTCCTAGGTATTTTCTTATTTTTTTGTTGTAATTGCAAAAGAAATCATTTTTTCCATTTCTTTTTCTGACACTTCATTATTAGAGTATAGGAACACTATGGATTTTTGAACATTGATTTTTTTATCTAGAATCTTTACTGCATTTGCTTATTGTTTCTAGTAGTGTTCTTGTGGAGTCTTTAGGGTTTTATATAGAGAGAACCATGTCATCTGCAAATAGTGACAGTTTGACTTCTTCATTTCCTATTTGGATGTTTTCTTTCTCTTGCCTGATTTCACTCACTAGGACCTCAAAAGTTATATTAAATGACAATGGCAATAGTGGACAGCCTTGCCTTGTTCCTGATCTTAGAGGGAAAGTTTTTAGTTTTTCACCTTCACCATTAAGTATAATGTTGACTGAGGGCTTGTCATATATGGCTTTTATTATGTTAAGGTACTTTTCTTCTGTACCAATTTTGTTTTGATCATAAATGGATGCTATATCTTGTTGAAGGCTTTTTCTGTATCTATTGATATGATCACGTGATTCTTATTTTTTAATTTGTTTATGTGGTGTGTCACATTAATCGATTTGCATATGTTAACCATCCCTGTGCCTCTGGGATGAAGCCCACTTGATCGTGGTGTATAATCTTTTTAATATGTTGCTGTATTCGGTTTGCTAGTATCTTATTTAGGATTTTTGCATCTGTGTTCTTAAGAGATATTGGTCTGCAGTTTTCTTCTATTGTGTTATCTTTACCACGCTTTGGTATCAGGGCATATTGACCTCATAAAATGAGTTGGGAAGTATTGCCTCCTCTTCAATTTTTTGGAAGAGTTTAAGGAGAATAGGTATTAAATCTTCTTTGAATGTTTGGTAGAATTCACTGGTGAAGCCGTCTGGTCCTGGACTTTTACTTTTTGGTAGGTTTTTGATGACTGTTTCAATTTCCATACTGCTGATCAGTATATTTAGATTTTCCAGTTCTTTTTGATTCAGTCTAGGGAGACCATATTTTCTAAATACTGGTCCATTTCTTCTAGGTTATTAAATTTGGTGTTATATACTTTTTCATAGTATTCTTGTATGATCCTTTTTATTTCTGCTATGTCAGTCATCATCTCCCCTCTTTCATCCCTGATTTTGTTTATTTGTGTCCGTTCTCCTTTTTCTTTAGTGAGTCTAGCCAGGGATTTGTCAATTTTACTAACCTTCTAAAAGAACTAGCTGCTTGTTGCATTTATTTTTTCTATTTTTTTTTCAATTTCATTTATTTGTTTTAATTTTGATTATATCATTCCTTCTGCTGACTTTAGGTTTCATTTATTCTTCCTTTTCTAGTTTTTTTTTTTTTATGATGAAGCATTAGGTTGTTTATTTGGGCTCATTCTTGTTTTTTTGAGATAGACCTGTAATGATATGAACTTTCCTCTTATTACAGCTTTCGCTGTGTCCCAAAAGTTTTGATATGTTGCACTATCATTAACATTCATTTCTATGTATATCTTAATCTCTTGTTATTTCTTCTCTGACCCAGTTACTCTTCAGTAGTAGGTTGTTTAACCTCCATGTACTTATCCTTCCCTTTTTCTTTTTA
Source organism: Pteropus medius (assembly GCF_902729225.1). Classification (NCBI taxonomy): domain Eukaryota; kingdom Metazoa; phylum Chordata; class Mammalia; order Chiroptera; family Pteropodidae; genus Pteropus; species Pteropus medius. The sequence goes on along the minus strand of NW_024353905.1, from coordinate 2,235,898 downwards.
CAGATGATCTCCAGCTTCAAAGCATTATGATCAGAGAATATTTTGGGTATGATATCAATCCTTTTATATTTGTTGAGGCTATCTCTGTGTCCCAGTATGTGCTCAGTCCTTGAAAATGTTCCATGTGCACTAGAGAAGAATGTATAACCACCTGTTTTGGGATGAAAGGCTTTGTAAATATCAATTATGTCCCATTGGTCTAATGTGTTATTTAAGGATGTTATTTCCACATTGATTTTCTGTTTTGGTGATCTGTCCATATCCAACAGTGGGGTATTTAGGTCTCCTACTATGATAGTGTTTTGGTCTGTTTCTCCCTTTAGTTCTGTTACTAATTGCTTTTATACATTTCGGGGCTCCTTGATTGAGTGCATAGATATTAATAAGTGTTATGCCTTCTTGTTATATGATTTCCTTTATGATTATGAAGTGTCTCTCAGTATCTTCTTTACCTTTTTTTATTTTGAAGTCTATTTTGTCTGATGCTAGTACCTCTACTCCCACTTTTGTCTGAATGCCATTTGCTTGCAATATCATTTTCTACCCTTTCCCTTTGAGTCTATATTTGCTTTGGAGCTGAGCTGTGTCTCATGGAGGCAGCATATGGTTAGTTTTGTTCTTTGATCCATTCTGCAACTCTGTGCCTTTTTATTGGTGAGTTCAGCCCATTTACATTTAGGGTGATTATTGAAATATGAGGCCTTCTTATAGCCATTTTATCTTTTGCTTTCTGATAGCTTGGTGTTTCCATTGTTTACTTGTCTTTGTGTGTCTGGTTTTGTTTGTTTGTTTGTTTTTTGTTTCTGTTTTTGTTTTATTTTGGTCGAGTTTTGTCGATTCTCTCTGTCTTTATTTTATGTTATATACTTCAGTTCTGAATCTTTGGTGTGTGGTTACCATTACAGATATGTAGAATATAGTTATATATATAGTAGTCCATTTCATTCTGTGTGTACCTTATCAGCATTCCCCTTTGCAAATTTGGATCTTTAAATCATTCTCTTTTCTGTTATTGTTCTCTCAATTTGTCCGTATGTATGCTGAACATTCATTACTCTCTTGCTATAGCAAATCTCTTCTTATTGTTTAAGCTTATAATGCCCTGCTCATAGTAAGGGTTGCACTCCTCTGCTTCTATCTGCCTGCTAGTCACCTTGCTCAGTTATGTATTTTTTTTGTCATTTTGTTTTAGGTGAGCTGATCCCTTTCATTATTTTCTGTAATACAGGTCTCGTAGTGGAGAATTCCCTCAATTTATGGATGTCTGGAAAGGTCCTTATTTCTCCTTCATATCTAAAGGAGAGTTTGGCTGGATATATTATTCTTGGTGGTAGTTCCTTTCATTTAATAGTTTAATATTTCATTCCACCTCTTTCTGGCTTGTAAGGTTTGAGCTGAGAAGTTTGGCATTAATCTAATTGGTTATCCTTTATAGGTTACCATCTTCTTTTCCCTGGTTGCCTTGGGAATTCTCATTTTGCATTTCATTTTGATAATTTTCATACAATATGTCTTGGAGAAGGCCTTTTTGGGTTGAGATAATTGGGCGTTTTGTTGACTTCTTGAATTCCAAGCTCCAGTTCATTCCTTAGATTTGGGAAATTCTCGTCAACTATTTGTCTGAAAATGGTTTCTAATCCTTGCTCCTTTCCCTCCCCTTCGAGAATGCCCATTGTTCTTATGTTTCCTCTCCTGATGGTATCTTCTAGTTCTTGTATTTCTCTCTCATTATTTTTCATTCTTCGGTTTGTCTCTTCTTCCTTCTGTTTTATTTCTACATTTCTGTCTTTGATAACTCTGATCCTTCCCTCCATTTGGTCGACTCTATTTCCCAAGCTTGCTATTTCATTTTTCAACTCTTTCATTGTGTTCTTCGTCTCCAGAAGTTCTATTTGGTTCTTTATGAGGGTTTGAATCTACTTGTTAAAAAAACTTATTCTGCTGATCTTGTTGTTTTTTTTTTAATTCCTAAAATTGTTGACATGAATTGTTTTGGATCTCATTGAGTTTTTTCAGAAGTACCATCCTCAATTCTGTCGTTTAAGTTGCATATTTCTATGTCTGTAAGCTTGCTTTCTGGAGATTTTTCTCTTACTTTCTGAGGTGACTTGTCACCTTGGTTGTTCATGGTATTTAATGGCCTATGTCTCTCCCTGGGCATTAATGGAAGTGTATTCGCTTTTTTTTTTTCCAGAAAGATTTATTATAGATAGGTCTCTCTTTAGCCTGTTGGAAGAAAGGCATTTTTCTTTTGGTTTCCAATAGGTGGCATCTAAGTCTCTTGGATCTCTGCTTTATATAAAGTCTTAATAATGCCTTTTTAAAAAATATTCAATCACTCTCATTACCCTCAATCTCAGTCCTTATCAATGTTAGGGACAATTTCGGTAGCATTTGCTCAGATTCCCCTGGGGCTCCGCAGTGTTAGTTCTTAGAGGATATGGGGAGAGGGGTCCTCTGGGATGAGGGATAGTAGCTGCCGCTCAGCCTCACGTTTTGCAACCACAGCTGGTCATAATCAATTGCTGCTTCTTTGCCATCCCCACTTCTCTACCATACCCACTTCTCTGATTTCTTCCCTGATGCCTGGGCACTGTGGCTGTATGGAGCTCAAAGCACTCTCAGACAGGGTTGTTCAGGGAACCAGCCACACCTCCTCTCCTCTTCCTCCTGCTGGGAGCTCCAACTGTGAGAGGCAGCTTCTGTTTCTCCTAATCTACCGCCCAAGGGCCGAGTTCTGACCTGTGGTAGCTCTTATGAGCAGATCCCATGCTCAGACACGTTGGTGTGCAGGCTGGCTCTTTTATGTTGAGTTTTCGATGTTATTGTTGTTTCAAGAGGCGATACCTGGGGACGTCTCTCACTCAGCTATGTTTCTGATGTGCCCCTTATCATTATATAATGACCTTGTGTCTTATTAACATTAAGTTCTATTTTATCTTATATTAGTATGGCTGCTTCCACTTTCTTTTGGCTTCTACCTGAATGAAATATATTCTTTCATTTTGAGTCTATTTGTGTTCATAAAGCTGAAATGAGTCTCTTGTAGGCAGCACAGAGTTGGGTAGTATGTTTTTATCTATTCAGCCATTCTGTGCTATGTGATTAGTAAATTCAATCCATTTACATTTAAAGTAATTATTGACATTTAAGGACTTACTAATGCCATCTTAGTGATTTCTTTCCGGTTATTTTGTATTTCCATTGATTCTTTTCCCCTTTGCTTCTGCCTGTCTTTCTAAATTGGTGATTTTTCATGGTGGTATGCCCTATTTCCCTCCCCCTTTTTTAATTTTTCTTAAATATTTTCTAGGTTTTTTGTTTTTGTTTTTGTTTTTTTGCTTTGTGGATACCATGAGGCTTACATAAAACATCTCATAGATAAAGCAATCCATTTTATGCTTCTAGCAATTTATCTTCAATCACCTACAAAGTTCCCCCACCTTTTTACCCCCTTTTTATATTTTTGATCTCACAATTTACCTCTTTTTATGTTGTGTATTTGTTAACAAATTATAATAGCTGTACTTTTTAACACTTTTTTCCTTTAACCTTTATACCATAGTTAAATGTTTAATACATTATTATAAAATTAGTGTTTTTTTTCCTAAATCTAAATATATATTTTCACCTTTACCAGTGCATTTTATATTTTCATATGTTTTCAGGTCACTGGTTAGCATCTTTTTATTTCAGATTGAAGAACTCCTTTCAGCATTTTTTGATGATCTCCCTTCACTTTGTTTGTCTTGGTAAGTCTCTAGCCTTCTTTTCTGAACAATTTTGCCAAATAGGTTATTCTTGGTTGGCAGGCTTTTTTTTTTTCTTTCATCATTTTGAATATATCATCTCACTTTTTCCTGGCCTACAAAGTTTCGGTTGAGTATTCCACTCATAGCATTATTGAGGTTGCCTTGTAGGTTACATTTTTCATTTTTCTTGCTGCTTTTAATAATCTCTTTTTGTCTTTTATTTTTGATAGTTATTATAATGTGTGTTGGAGAGGATCTATTTAAGTTGATTCTGTTTGGTGTTCTATGAACTTCATGAAGTTGGATATACAAATCTCTCCCCAGATTTGAGAAGCTTTCAGACATTAAGTCTTTTTTTTTATTTTTATTTTATTATGATGACATTGGTTAACAAAATCCAGAATGTTTCAGGCGTACAATTCAACAGTAAGGCATATATATATATATATATATATATATATATATATATATATATATATATATACACACACACACACATTGCATATATATATATATATACACACACACATTGCATTGTGTGTTTACTGCCTATAGTTAGATTTCTTTGTCACCACATATTTGATCCCTTTCACCCCATTTACCTCCCCCCAGACATTAATTCTTTAAATAAGCTTTCTGTCTCCTTCCTCATCTCTTCTTTTTGTGGAACTCCAATAATGTGCATTTTGGTCTTTCATGATGTTTTATAGATCTCATGGACTTTCTTCACCCTTTTTCATTCCTTTTTAATAGTTCCCCCCTTACTAGGTAACTTTAAAATCTTATCTTCTAACTTAGAGATTCTTTTGTTTGGTCTATTCTGTTGTTGATGCTCTCTATTGCATTATTCATTTCATTCACTGAATTCTTCAGCTCCAGAATTTCTGTTTGGTTCTTTTTTGTGATTTCTGTTTTGTTTTTTTATTTCATTGAACTGCCTTTCTTTGCTTTCTTATACCTCATTGAGTTTCCTTAAAACAGTCATTTTGAATTATTTATTGCATAAGTCACAGATCTCCATGTCTTTAGGTTCAGTTACTGGAAGATTATTGTGATCCTATGGTTGCATGTTTTGTTTTGTTTTTCTTGATATTTCATGTTCTTTGGAGTTTTGTATTAGTAGCTTCACATTTGAAGTAGCAGTTACTTCCTCTAATCTTTACTGAGTTCAGGGTAGAAATGTCTTCCATAATTTCTGCTATACATTCTGAGGTTTTCTCAAACTTTGTATGGATATACCTGCTGTACATTTCCTGCTTAATCTTCTTGCAGATTTATGATGTTTGTATGTCTTCCATTGATGTTATAACATATCAGGACTGCTGATGATAGCTTCTCTTTTGTTTTTCTGAAGGTGGTGTTACTATCTTTGTGTATTCTTCCCGGCCTGCAGAACCTGTTCTGCTGTCTGCATGTGTTCCATAGCCATCTACCAATGCTTGCTCTTGCTGTCTCCCTTGAGAGCATACACAGTAAGCTGGCCACAGAGTAAGGATAGCTGTGAGTGAGCATGTGGGATTCTGAGGTTGCCCATGGGCCAGTTGTGAGGATCTGCATGTGAAGCTTTACCAGCAGCTATGGGTGGGCTTCGTGATGGAGTCCACAATGTAGTCAGCAGGAACTGTGTTCCTTTAATGCTCTCCAAGAATCTTATCGGCCACTGTCCCAATCTCCTCCCTTCCTATAGTTATGGAGCTCCCAATTTAGTACTCTGGATGCTGCAAGAGAGAGACAAGTCTCTTGGCAGTATTCCACACAGCTGGGAAAGCTAGTCACTCATTCTGTCTCTCTTTTCTCCCATGGGAGAAATCACAGGCTGACAAGGTCTTTCTTAGCCCTATGATGTGCCAACTTGGGGGAGAGTTGATGTGGGCAAAGTTAAGCTGTTCCTCTTACCTACTCCAATTTTCCCCAAACCATTTGTTTCTTTGTTTGTTTATTCCCAAATGAAGTGATGGATGTTCCTTGCTAGAAATATGGACTTCCACAAAGTCTCTCTCATCCTTTAGTGACTGCCCAATTCAATGTTATCCATGTGCTCTTTTACCACAGCCAAGAAAGAATGGAACAAGTTTACAGGCTACTTCAGGGTAAACATCCAGTATCAGGTTCTTTCTGCCTATTACCTGATACACCAGTATGCAAGGCTCTTTCAGGGTCCCTTGGCATAAGGTGCTTGATCCCAAAGTATGGAATGCTGAATTTTTGTTGTTGAAGAGGGGACAGGAACATGTGATTTCTTATGTTGCCATGATGCTGACCCCATTTGTTCTGTGATAATTAATTTTATGTGCTACCTTGACTGGGCCATGGCATTTCCAGACCTTTGGTCAAACATTATTCTGGATATGGATGTGAGGGTTTTTCTGGATGAGATTAACAGTTGAATTGGTAGGCTGAATAAAGAAGATTGCCCTCCCCAATATGGATGGCCTTCATTTAATCAGATGAAAAACTAAATAAAATAAAAAGAGTGACTCTCCTGCAAGTAAGAGGAAATCTACAGCCTGTCTGAATTGAGCTAGGAAATCTGTTCTTCCCTCCCTTCAGATTTACACTGGAACAGCGACTCTTCCTAAGTTTCAAGACTGCTGGCATTCAAAACGGAAATATACCATAGGTTCTCCTGGTTTCAGGCCTTCCGACTTAGAAACCACACTATTATCTCTGCTGTGTCTCCAGCTTGCTGAGTGCAGATCTAGGGACTTCTCAGATTCCATAATCATCTGAACCAATTCTTTATAATAAATCTCTTTCTACATACATATATACATCCTACTAGTTCTGTTTTTCTGAAGAAACTTGACTAATATACCATCTTTTCTCCTTTAAATTGCGTTTAAACCTTTGTCAAAAAACTGTTGGACATATCGTGTGAAGTCTATTTCTGAGTTTTTTTATTCTATTCCACTAATTCATGTGTCTATTCCTCTACCAGTACTACAGTCTTGATTACTATAGCTATATAATAAGTCTTCGGATTCAGTAGATTAATTCCTCCCATTGTACTTGTCATCATAAAAATTAAGTTACATAAATTGTCCTTGGCAAGCTCATTGCCTAGCAACCAGCCCCACCCTGCATTCTCAGCGAGTGGTTTATTGGATAGCAATCAACAGAACACAGCAATCATGGCCAGTGCATGACTTGAACATCTCAGGAGAGATTTTAGGGGTGGGTAAGTGGTGACAGCCAGAGCTGCAATACCTCTTGAACAAACTGCAGGGGTCTGCGGGCCCGAGTCAGGCAGCAGCTGGCCTTGGTGAGATCTGAAACTCTTGCAGGTGGCCAGAGGCTCAGCACTGGCACCAAATCTGAATCTGCATTGGCATGGAGATGGGTTCTCTCCACCCTGTAACTCTCTGAGACCCCACCTCACCCAACTCACTAATTAAGAGGGCATATTCTTAACTGAGTAACCAGCCACACACAGCCCTTTCAGCAGGGGACTCTGTTCGTGACAATCAGCAGGCCTCTGCTCACACACCTCCAGAGACAATCCTGAGGACAGGCAACCATCCCTGGCCCGAGCTGCAGTATTTCTTGAACAAATCTCAGGTATTTTTAGGCCCGAGGTAAGCAGTGGCTGGCCTCACTGTGATCTGACACTTTTGCAAGAGTCCACAGGTTCAGCACTGGAATCAAAGCTGAATCTTCATTGGCTGAATGAAATCTGCTTACTTTACCCCAGTGACTCCTTGGGTCCCTGCCTCACCTGACTCACATACCAAGCAAAGGCTCATTCAGCTGCAGAGCTTCATGGGCAGCAGGTAGGCAGCCTTAGGCCTTGGGGTGCCCTGGACTTTTTCTTAAGCTGCCCCAGGCTGAGTACTAGGTGCAACTGACCTTGATTCATAGTGAGTTCTCTCCCTCCAGATCCAGTATAGGCAGGGACCACCTGTGGATTGCTTTGTAGCTCCTACCAGTTTGCCCCAAATGATCAAAGGCAGTGATGACCTTGGCCTCCATGGAAGCCCCTCCCAAGGGGCCACAGAAACAACATGCCCAGAGGCTGGCATCAGACTACAACAGAGAACCACCTAAATAGCCCCACAACCAGCACACCCAAAGGGTGGTCTCAAGAGGAATATGAGGCTGCTGGGGCGAATCTTACTTCCTGGAGTCAGCCCCCACACAGCAGCTCATAACCTGTGGGTGTGGCCAATCCTCACAGCCAGTCAGCCCAAGAGTCAATCCCATCCACTGATTTACTAACTAGAAAAACACACAAACACACGAAAGCTTAATAACATGTTACTAAACTGAATTAATTAACAATGAGATCAAGGAGAAATCAAAAAATACCTTGAGACAAATGAAAATGAAACACAATGACTCCAAATATAGGTGACACAGTGAAAGCAGTCTTGAGAGGGAAATTAACAGTAATAGAGGCATAACTCAAGAAAGAAGAAAAATCTCAAATAAACAACCCAACCTTATACCTAAAGGTACTAGAAAAAGATCAGCAAACTAAGTCCAAAGTGAGTAAAAGGAAGGAAATAATAAAAATTAGAGTGGTAATAAATAAAATAGAATCTAAAAAAAAAAAAACCAATACAAAAAGATCAATGAAAGAAAGAGCTGGTTCTTTGAAAAGATAAACAAAATTGATAAACATTTAACCAGACTAATCAGGAAAAAAAGAGAGAGGCCCCAAAAGAATAAAATTAGAATTGAAAGTGAAGTGACAACTGACACCACAAAAATACAAAGGTTAAGAAAATACTACAAATGATTATATGCCAACAAATTGGACAATCTGGAAGAAATGCATAAATTAAAATCTTTGAAGACTGAGCCAAGAAGAAACAGAAAATCTGAACAGAATGATAACTACTGATGAAATCAAATCAGTAATACAATGAAGAAAATTAATAAATGGTGTTGGCAAAATTGGAAAGCCACATGCAAAAGCAGGAAGCTAGACTGTCACCATACACCAAAATTAACTCAAAATGGGTCAAAACCTAAATATAAAATCTGAAACAATAAATTGCACATAAAAAAACATAGGTAGGTACTAAACTCATGGACCTTGGATTTAAAGAGCATTTTATGAATTTGACCTCAGAGGCAAGGGAAGGAAAAGAAAAAATAAGTGACTGGGACTATATTAAACTAAAAAGCTTCTGCACAGCAAAAGAAACCATCAACAAGGCAAAGAAGCAACCATCCAAATTGGAGAATATATTGGGAAACAATGCCTCCAATAAGGGGATAATATCCAAAATATACAAAGAACTCATACAACTCAACAACAAAAAATCAAATAATCCAATTAAAAATGGGCAGTGGATCTGAACAGACACTTCTCCCAAGAAGACATAATATAGCCAACAGACATATGAAAAGATGCTCACCTTCACTAGCTATTAGGAAAATGCAAATCAAAAGCACAATGAGATACCAACTCACACCTGACAGAATGGCTATCATCAACAGGACAAGTAATAACAAGTGTTGAAGAGGTTGTGGAGAAGAGGGAACACTTGTGCACTGCTGGTGGAAATGCAAATTGGTGCAGCAACTATGAAAAAAAGTATGGAGATTCCTCAAAAAATTAAGATTAATATTACCATATGACCAACAATCCTTTCTTCTGTGTATCTACCCAAAATATTTGGAAACATTTATGCATAAAGACATATGCACCTCGATGTTCACAAAAGCATTATTTACAGTGGACAAGACATGGAATCAACCAAAATGTCCTTCAATAAATGATTAGACAAAGAAGATGTGGTACATAAATACAATTGAATATTACTCAGCCATAAGAAAAGATGAAATACTGCCATTTTTGACAACATAGATGGATCCTGAGATTATCATGTTAAGTGAAATAAGTCAGAAAAAACTGACAACAATATGATTTTACTCATGTGGAATATAAAACTGAAAGCAACAAATGAACAAGCCAAACAAACAAAACCTCATAGGCACAGACAACAGTTTAGTGGTTACCAGCGGGAGGAAGGGAGGAGGGAGAGAAAGGTAAAGGGAGTCAAATATATGATGATCGAAGGAGACTTAACTTTGGGTGGTGAATACACAATGTAATATACATATGATGTATCGCTGAACTCTATATTTAAAACCTATATGATTTTATTAATTAATGTCACTCCATTAAATTTAATTAAAAATAAATAAATTACTTAAATGCAGAAAACATTTAAAATAAAATTCTCAACAAACAAAAGTTCTGAACTGGATGGCTTCACAAGTGAATTTTACCAAACTTTCAAAGAAGGATGAACATCTATCCTCAAACTTCCAAAAAATTCAAGACAAAGGAAGGCTCCCAAGCTCATTTTACGAGGCCAGCATTATCCTGACTCCAAAACTGAAAGCATTACAAAAAAAGGAAAATTATAGGCCGGTATCCTTGATAAACATAGATCAAAAATCTTCAACAAAATATTAGCAAACCAAATTCAGCAAGAAATTAAAAGATCATACAGCTTGATCAATTTGGATTTATTGCTGGGATGCAAGGTTGTTTCAATATTCACAACTTCATTAATGTGATACACTGCATTAACAAATGGAAAGATAAAAATCATATGATTGCACTAATAGATGCAGGAAAAGTGGTTGACACAACCCAGCATTCATTTATAATAAAATTCTCAGCAAAATGGGAACAGCGAGAAAAAACCTCAACATAATAAAGGCCATATATTACAAACCCACAGCTAACATCATACTCAATGGGAAAAATCAAAAAAAGTTTCCCTTAAGATCGGGAACAAGACAAGGACATCCACTTTCACCAATTTTATTAAATGTATTTGGAAATTCTAGCCACAAGCAATCAGATAAGAAGAAATAAAAAGTATCCAACTGGAAAGGAAGAATAAAACTGGAATTATTTATAGATGACATGATACTATATATAGAAAATTCCAAAGATTTCACCAAAAAGCCATTAAAATTGATAAATTCAATAAAGTAGCAGAATACAAAATTAATATTCAGAAATCGACTGCATTTTTATACACCAGTAACAAACTATAAGAGAAATTAAGAAAACAATCCCATTTACAATTGTGTCAAAAAAATAAAATACCTAGGAATAAATTTAACCAAGAAGGTAAAAGACCTCTATTCAGAAAATTACAAAACATTGAAGAAAGAAACTAAAGAAGATACAAATAAATGGAAGCATTTGTCATGTTCATGGATAGGAAGAATTAACGTTGTAAAAACAGCCATGCTATCCAAAACAGTCTACACATTCAATGCAATGCCTAGCAAAATACCAATGGCATTTTTCACAGAACTAAAACAAATAATGCTAAAAATTTTTATGAAACTACAAAAGACCCCAAATAACCACAGCTGTCTTGGCAAAGAAAAACAAAGTTAGAGGTATCACACTACCTGTTATCAAATTATAGTGCACAGTTATAGTAATCAAAACAGCCCGGTGCTGACGTCAGAACACTCATAGATCAATGTAACAGAATAGAGATCCCACTTCAATATGGTCAATTAGTCTATGACAAAGGAAGCAAGAATATACAATGGAGTAAAGATAGTATCTTCAGATAATGGTGTTGGAAAAACTGAATAGATACATGCAAAAATGAATCTAGACCACTTTCTTATACCATATACAAGAATAAAGTCAAAATGGGTTAAAGACTTAAATGTAAAATTCAAAATCAACCAATAACTTTTGATAGTCACAATCCTTCATCTGTATTTTTCTATTTCAAGCTAGTGGGGAAGAGATTCCTCTTTGCTTCCTGGTATGAAAATAGAGATATGAAGGCCTAAAGTTGCCAATGGTAAAAGTGAATTTATTGAATAGCTAATTAAGATCGGTTTTCAGGTCTCCTTACTTGCATACCTTCCAAAGCTTTGACCTTGTCCTAACAATGTGTTCATCTGACTGTATATTTTTGTAAAATTTCCAAGAGTTTGATATATTTGTATTCCTTTTCTCATGGATGGCCTCCCAAGTCATGCAAGCATCAGGACCCACACAATCTGGTTTTTCTCTGACCTATGGGCATAATTTTAGCTTTTGTGAGAATTAGCCTAAAAAAAATAACATTAACATGTAGAGCATTGATTCTCAAATTGTTGTCCAGTGACCCCTGAGGGTCCACAATTCTCCAGAGGGTCCATGAGGTAAAAACTATTTTTGAAATAGTTCTCAAATGTTATTGGCCTTTTTCACTCTCATTCTCATTAGAATATACAATGGAGTTTTCCAGAAGCTTCGGAATTTGATATGACAATATCATCTCCCTGACAGCTAATATAATGTATGCTTATATAATTTATTAAGCAGGTTTACTGAGGTTTATCTGGCATATAATAAACTGCACACATTTTAAGTGTATAGTTTGATTAGTCTTGACATATACATATACCCACAAAATTATAACTACAATCAAGATAATGTACATATCGTCAATCCCCAAATTTTCCCATGTTAAATTATAATTAACCCTTACTCTGGCCCCATACACAGTCAAGCACTGATCTGCTTTGTAACTACAGTTTGTTAGAATTTTCCAGTTGATTGATAGAATTGTTTTCTAGAACTTTATATGAATGGAATCATATGTAGTCTTATTTCTCTAGTTTCTTTCATCCAGTATTATTCTGAGATGCATCTGTCATTGCATTTTATCAAGTTTGTGTCTTTAGTATTATTTCACTTTATGGATATTTTACAAATTTATCTAATCTATTGGTGGACATTTGAGTTGTTTAAAGTTTTTGGCAATCACAAATAAAGCTGAGATATATATATCCATGTACAAAAATTTGTGTACTTTCATTGCTCTTGAATAAATACGTAGGAATGTGATTGCTGAGTCATATGGTAATTTTATTAAAAACTTCCAGATTTCCTAAGTGGTTCTAGCATTTTGCATTCCCACCAGCAGTAAATAAGAGTTTCATTTTCCCCATATCCATGACAATAGTTGGTATGGTCAGTGTATGTACGTGTGTGTGTGTGTGTGTGTGTGTGTGTGTTGTTGTCATTGTTTAAATTTCGGTAGTTTTAATTTGCATTTCTATAACTGAAGATGTTGACTCTCTCTGTGCTTATTAGTCATCTATTTGTCTTCCTTGTTGAATTGTCTGTTCACACGTTTTGCAAATTTTTTTATTAGTTCATTCATCTTTTTGTTATTTAGTTATAAAACTTTTAAATACATTCTAGATGCAGTCATTTTATCAAATATCTGCTTTACAAATATTTTTCCCAATATGTGATTTAAATTTTCATTTTTTTAAAGTGTCTTTTGAAGTCAAAGATTTTTTTGTTTTGTTTTGTTTTTGGTCATTTATTTATTTATTTATTTTTGAATTAAGATTATTAAAGTAACATTGGTTATTACAATCATAAAATTTTCAGGTGTACATTATCATTTGACATCTATATATTCTATTGTGTGTTCACCACCCAAAATCCAGTTTCCTTCAGCTATGGCTATATTTGATCCCTTTTACCCACTTTAACTCCTACCGCCTCACCTCCCTCCCACATCCCAATAGGTAACCACTAATCTATAGTCCTCTGGTAACTACTAGTCTATAGTCCATGTCCACGAGTCTCTGTTTGTCCTGTTCATTTGTTGTTTTTAGGTTTATATCCCACATATAAGTGATATCATGTGATTTTCAACTTTTTCTGTCTGGCTTATGTCGATTAGCATGATTATCTCAAGGTCCATCCATGTTGTCACAAATGGCAATATTTCATCTCTCCTTATGGATGAGTAATATTCCATTGTATATATGTACCACGGCTTCTTTAGCCAACCATCTATCACAGGACACTTTGGTTGCTTCCATGTCCTGGCCACTATGAATAATGCTGCTATGAACATTGCTGTGCAAATAGCTTTTTGGATATGGGTTTTCAAGTCTTTGGGGTAAATATCCAGTAGAGGAATTGCTGGGTCATATGGTAGATCCTTTTTTAGTTTTTTGAGGAACCTCCATACTGATTTCCATAGTGGCTGTACCAATTTTCAGTCCAATAAGCAGTGTATGAGGGTTCCTTTTTCTCTGCATCCTTTCCAGTATTTGTTATGACTTGTCCTGTTGATAGTTCTAACAGGTGTGAGATGGTATCTCATTATGGTTTTGACTTGCATTTCACTAATACCTAGAGATGTTGAGCATCTTTTCATATATTTGCTGGCCATTTGTATGTCATCTAGGGAGAAGTGATTGTTCAAGTCCTCTGCTCATTTCTTGATTGGATCATTTGTTCTTTTGTTTTTATTGAGTTGTATGAGTTCTTTGTATATTTTGGATATTAAGCCCTTATCGGAGGTGTTGCTTGCAAATATATTTTCCCATTCGGATGGTTGTCTCTTTACCTTGTGCACAATTTCTTTTGCTGAGCAGAAGCTTTTTAGCTTGATGTAGTACCATTCATTTATTTTTACTTTTACATTCCTTGCCTTTGAGGTCAAACTCATAAAATCCTCTTTAAGTCCAAGGTCCTTGAGTTTAGTTCCTATGTTTTCTTCTATGCATTTTATTCTTTCAGGTCTTATATTCAGGTCCTTAATCCATTTCGAGTTAATTTTGGTGTGTGGTGATGGACAACAGTCTAGTTTCTGTCTTTTACAGGTGGCTATCCAGTTTTCCCAGAACAATTTATTGAGGAAGCTTTCCTTCTCCACTGTATGTTTTTGGCATTTTTATCAAAAATTATTTGCCCATATAAATATGGGTTTACTATTGGACTCTCGATTCTGTTTCACTGGTCCGTGTGTCTTTTCCTCTGCCAATACCATGGTGTTTTGATTACCGGCGTTTTGTAGTATAATTTGAAGGCAGGCAGAGCGATGCCTCCAGCATCATTCTTTTTTCTCAGATTAGCTTTGGTAATTCGGGGTCTTTTGTGCTTTCATACAAACCTGATGATTTTTGTTCTATTTCTTTAAAAAAATGCTGATAAGATTTTGATGGAAACTGCATTAAATCTTTATAATGCTTTAGGTAATATGGTCAGTTTAACTATGTTGATTCTTCCAATCCAAGAACACGGAATATCTTTCCAT
>NW_024353905.1:2160809-2220093 GCF_902729225.1 Pteropus medius | reverse complement strand
TGATCAGAGAATATGGTTGGTATGATTTCAACCCTCTTATATTTGTTGAGGCTATCTCTGTGTTGAGTTTGTGGTAGATTCTTGAGAATGTTCCATGTGTACTAGAGAAGAATGTATAAGCAGCTGTTTTGGGATGGAAGGCTCTGTAAATGACAATTATGTCCAGCTGGACTAAAGTGTCATTTAAGGATGTTATTTCCTTTTTGATTTTCTGTTTGGATGATTCGTCCATATCTGATAGTTGGTTATTTAGGCACCCTACTACGATGGTGTTTTGGTCTGTTTCTCCCTTTAATTCTTTTAGTAATTGTTTTACATATTTCGGGGCCCCATGATTGGGAGTATAGATATTAATAAGTGTTATTTCTTCTTGGTGCATGATTCCCTTCATCATTATGAAGTGTCCCTATCTTCCTTCATCTTTTTTATTTTGAAGTCTATTTGGTCTGTTAGTATTACTACCACTGCTTTTCTCTGAATACCATTTGCTTGAAGTATCATTTTCCACTCTTTCATTTTGAATCTGTATTTGTCTTTGGAGCTGAGATGTGTTTCCTGGAGGCAGCATATGTTGGGTTTTGTTTTTTGATCCATTCTGCAACACTGTGCCTTTTTATTGGTGAATTCAGTCCATTTACATTTAGGGTGATTATTGAAATATGAGGTTTCTGATAGCCATTGTATCTTTTGCTTTCTGGTAGCTCAGTGTTTCCATTTCTTCCTTCTCCATGTGTTTCTCTTCTTTATTTTGGTTGGCTTTTGTGGGTTTTGCCTCTGGTTCTTCTTGTTTCATGTTATATATTTCAGTTCTGAATCTTTGGTGAGTGGTTACCATTACAAATATGTAAAGAATAGTTATATACATACAGTCATCTATTTTCTTCTGTGTATGCCTTATCTCCATTCCCCTTTGCGAATTTGGATCTTGAATCCTCCCCCTTTCAGTCACTGTTGTCTCAATTTGTCTCTATGTATGCTGAGCATTCATTACTATTTTGTTATAACAATTCACCTCTTATTATTTAAGCTATAATGTCCTGCTCTTAATAAGGGTTGCACTCCTCTGCTTCTATTTGCCTGATAATCACTTTACTCCTAATTATGTATTTTTGTTTTTGTTGTTATTTTGTTTTAAGTGAGCTGAACCCTTTCAGTATTTCCTGTAGTGCAGGCCTCATAGTGGAAAATTCCCTCAATTTTTGTATGTCTGGAAAGGTCTTGATTTCTTCTTCATATCTAAAGGAGAGCTTAGCTGGATACATTATTCTAGGCTGGTAATTCTTTTCACTTAATAGTTTAAGTATTTGGTTCCATCTCTTTCTGGCTTGTAAGGACTGTGCTGAAAAGTTCAATGATAATCTAATGGGTTTTCCTTTATATGTTACCGTTTCCTTGAGAATTCTATCTTTGTCGTTGATTTTTGATAACTTTAATAAAATGTGTCTTGGTGAAGGCCTTTTTGGGTTGAGATAATTGGGTGTTGACTTCTTGAATTCCAAGCTCCAGCTCATTCCTTAGATTTGGGAAATTCTTATCCACTATTTGAATATGCTTTCTATTTTCTGCTACTTTTCCTTGCTTTCAGTAATGCCCATTATTCTTATGTTTCCTCTCCTGATGGTATCAGCTAGTTCTTGTATTTCTCTTTCATTATTTTTCATTCTTCAGTTTCTCTCTTCTTCCTTCTGATTTATTTCTAGGTTTCTGTGTTCGATATCACTGATCCTTTTCTCCATTTGGTCGGCTCTATTTCCCAGGCTTGCTATTTTATTTTTCAACTCTTGCAGTGTGTTCTTCATCTCCACAATATCTATTCTGTTCTTCTTGAGGGTTTCAATCTCCTTGCTCTGCTCATCTAGTTGTTTTTTCAATTCCTGAAATTGCTGATTTGAGTCGTTTCAGGTCTCATTGAGTTTTTTCAAAAGTACCATCCTGAATTCTCTGTCATTTAAGTCGCATATTTCTATGTCTGTAAGCTTATTTTCTGGAGATTTTTCTCTTTCTTTCTGAGATGCCTTGTCACCTTGGTTGTCCATGGTGTTTAATGGAGGAGTTCTCTGCCTGTGTATTAATGGAAGTGTATTCTGTTGTTTTTCCAGAGAGAAGATTAATTAAATAAAGGTCTTTCTTTAGCCTGCTGCAAAGAAGGTTTTCTTCTTTTGGTTTCCTGTAGATGGCGTCTAAGCCTCTTGGATCCCTAGCAGTTTAGGTAGCATTTGCTCAGATTATCCTGGGGCTCCGTGGTGACTGGTCTCAGAAGGTATGTGGGGAGAGGCCCTCTGGGTCAGGGGTTAGGGGCTGCGTCTCAGCCTTGGTTTTGCAATCTCCAGCAAAAATCAACTGTTGTTCCTCTGCGGTCCCACCCTGTTTCTCTATTTTCTGTCCTGATGACTGTGCCCTGTAGCTGGTAGGCCACAGCTCACAGCTTTCCAAGGCAGAGCTGTTCAGGGAACTCACCGCAGGAACTCGCACTCCTTCTCCTATCTCCCTCCTCCTGTAGGGAGCTCCAGAGGCTGGAGAGGTAGCTTCGGTCTCGGCAGCATTTGCTCAGATTTCCCTGGGGCTCCGCAGTGATCTATCTTGGAGGGTATGGGGTGAGGGGCCCTCTGGATTGGGGTCTGGGGACTGCAGCACAGCCTCAGTTTTGCAACTGGGGCCAGTAAAAATCAGCTATTGTTTCTCTGTGGCCCTGCCCACTTCTCCGCTTTCTGCCCTGATGACTGGGCCCTCTGGTTGGCTGTGTGCAAGCCCTGGCACTTCCAGGCAGGGTTTTTCAGGAAGTCGCTGCGCCTTAACCCCTCCCCCTTCTCCTACAGGGAGCTCTGGAGGCTATGAGAGGCAGCATCTTTATTTGTCCCAGCCCACCACCGGACACCCGGGGTTCCAACCTGTGGTAGCTCTTATGCACAGATCCCACACTCAGACGTGCTAGTGTACAGTTTGGGTGCTTTTTGTTGAGTTTTAGATGTTCAGCTTATTGTTGTTTCAAGGGGAGAGATCTAGGGATGTCTCTCACTGTGCCATGTTTCCGCCGAATCCCAAAGTTTTAAACATTGATGAAGTCTACATTTTTTACTCCCATGCTTTTTTTGTCCCCTTTAAGAAACTTTAAGGAATTTTTGCCAAACCCAATGTCAATAAGATTTTTTTCTACATATTCTTCAAGAAGTTTTATCATTTTAGTTCTTCCATTTAGATCTAAGATCTCTTAGAAATTAAATTTTGCATATGGTATAAGATAAATAATGAGAGGGATTTTTTGCATATGACAATCCAATTATTCTAGCAGCAGTTTTTGAAAGGCATATATTTCCCCTTTGGATTATCTTGGCAACTTTGCTGAAAATCAATTGACCATATATATGTTGATCTATTTCTGGACTTTCTATTCTGTTCTATTGATCTATACATTGATATTTATACCAATACCATAATGTCTTGGTTACTGTATCTTTATAGTATGTTTGAAATCAGGTCGTACAAATGCTCTAACATTTTCTCTCGATTCAACATAATTTGGCTATTTTAAATTCTCTGCATAGCCTAGAAAATTTCAGAACAAGCTTGTCAAATTTTACAGAAAACCTTGCTGGGATTTCGATTGGGGTTGCTTTGGATCTATTGATCAATTTGGGGAGATATGTCATCTTAACAATATTGAGTGGTCCAATCCATGAACATAGTGTATCTCTTCATTTATTTAGATTATCTTTAATTCCTCTTGGTGATGGATTTTCATTTTCAGCCTACAGGTATTGCACAACTTTTGCCAAATACATATGTAATTATATAACATTTTGATGTTATTGTAATTGGTATTTTTTAAATTTATATTTCAAATGGTCCGTTGTTGCTTTAGGTAAATACAATTAATATTAGTATCCTGTGACCTTGTTAAGCTCACTTCTTAGTTATATTAACTTTTTTATAGAGTCTTTAGGGTTTTCTAAGTAGATAATCATATTATCTACGAATAAAGAAAGTTTTACTTTCTTCCCAGTTTTTTTTTGCCTCTTATTTATTTTTCTTGTCTTATTGCAGTGGCTAGAACCTCCGGTAAAATGTTTAATAGAAGCAGTGTGGACATCCTTGCATTACTCCTGATCTTAGGGGAAACCAATTTAGTTTTCACCAGTAAATATGATGATAGCAGTAGGATTTTTGTAGCTACTCAGCAGATTTGAGGAAGCTCCCTTCTATTCCAAGATGGTTGAAAAATTTTCAGCATAAAGGATATTTAATCCCGTCAAATTCATTTTCTGCACCTATTGAGACAATTATGTGTTTTTTGTCTTTAATCTGTTAGCACGGTAAAATACATTCATTGATTTTTCAAATATTAAACCAATCCTGCATTCCTGGGATAAACTCTATTCCATCATGATATAGTGCCCTTTAATATATTATTAAATTTGATTTGTTAAAATTTTATTAAGAGGAATATTCGTTTGTAGTTTTCTTTTATTACAATGTTGTGTCTGGTTTTGGTATCAGGGCCCGACAGAATGAGCTGTGAAATGTTCCCTCTTTGATTTTCTGGAAAAACTTGTGTAGAATTAATATTAATCTTTTCATTACTGTTTGGTATAATTCACCAGGAAAGACATGGGCATAGAGTTTTCTTTCTAGGACAGTTTTAATTTATAAAAACAATTTATGTTAAAACTATAGGGCCATTTGGGTTATCTATTTCTACCTGAGTTGCTTTTGATAGTTTATGCCTTTCAAGTAATTTGTCTATTTTATCAAAGTTGTCAAATTTCTTGGCATTAAGATGTATATAGTATTCCTACATTATCCTCTTAATGTCTATAGGATCGGTAGTGGTGTCCACTTTCTTCCTCCTGGTAGTGATCATTTCCATTTTCTCTTTTTACTCGAGGCAGGTTAGCTGTTTATCAATTTTATTATCTTCTCAAGGAACCACTGCTTTTCTACATTGCTTTTCTGTTTTTCTCTCTCTCTGGTTTCTGTTCATCTATGTATTATACTTTATCCTGCTTACTCTAGGCTTAATTTGCTGTTTTTTTTTTCAAGTTTCATTAAGTAGAAGATGAAGTCATTGATTTAAGTCCTTCTCTAAGATAACCATTTAGTGCTACAGATTTCTCTTTAAGAACTGCTTTAGTTGCACCTGGAAAATTTTGATGTTTTTATTTGTATTCAATTCAATTACTTTCTAATTTATATTCTAATTTCTACTTCGATTATTGGGTTACTTCAAAGCGTATTGTTTAGTTTCCAAATATTTGAGAATTTTCCATTTATATTTCTATTATTAAATTTTTATTTTTATTTTTTAAAGTATATTTCTTCATTTTTGCTCCAAATACTATCCCAACTTTCATTCTTAGAATATATATATATACACACCTAACTCTTCTGCTGCCAAAAGTCTTGCATGTCGAAACATCCCATACCAACACACACTTGCTGAATGTCATCTACAAGTCCATTTTTACTAGAATTTCCTTTTTTAAATTAAATTTATTGGGGTGACATTGGTTAATAAAATTACACAGGTTTCAAGTGTACAATTGAATAATATGTCATATGTATACTGCATTGTGTGTTTACCACTCAGTTAAATTTCCTTCTGTCACCATATATTTGACCCCCTTTACCCTTATCTACCTCCCTCTCACTCCCTTTTCCCTCTGGTAACCACTAAACTGTTGTCTGTGTCTATGAGTTTTTCTTTGTTTGGCTTGTTCATTTGTTGCTTTCAGTTTTATATTCCACATATAAAATTATATGGTTCTCAATTTCTTCTGTGAAATCATATGGTTCTCAATTTCTTCTGTCTGACATATTTCACTTAGCATGAATCTCAAGATCCATCCATGTTGTCACAAAATAATTTCGGATGAAGAATATACTTTGTAGAATTTGAATTATTTTAAATTTATTAGGACTTGTTTTATGACCTCAAATATAGTCTATCTTGGTAAACGTTCTATTTACACTTTAAAAGAATGTGTATTCTGCTCTTGGATAGAGTGTTTTATTCTTATCATGTCAAATTGTTTGATAGTGTCCTTATAGTCTTGCATGTATTTTTGAATCTCCTATTTCTCAATTATTAAGAGATTAGTGATGAAATATCTGGCTATAATTGTGATTTCATCTCCTTTTAGTTTTCTCAGGTTTTGCTTCAACTATTTTGAAGCTCTGTTAGTTGCATAAACATATTTATGATCTTTGTGAATTGTCATTTTTATTATAAATTATCTTATCCTTGATAATATTCTTTGTTCTGAAATTAAATTTGTCTTATATTAATATAGCCTTCTCAGCTTTCTTTTGACTAGTGTTAGCATAGTATATATTTTTTCATGTTTTTATTCTTAATCTATTTGTGCCTTCATATTTATAAAGTGTTTTTTTGTAGTCAGCAGATAGTTGGGTCTTGCTTTTCTGCCACTGAGACAGTCACCGTCTTTCATCTGAAGTTTTTATATGACCTACATTTAATGTAATTATTGATAGGGAAAAAGTTAAATTTACCATCTTGCTATTTGTTTTCTATTTGTCATACTTTCTTTGTTCTTTTTTTTTTCTTCTTTTTTCTGCTTAGTTAATTGTGAATGATTTATTTATTTCTCCTTGGATATTCTTCTTTTTAAACAATTCTCAAGATTAATCTCTAATACAGTAAATTTAATAGTAAAACCCACATAAAACCCTTTGGCATTCTCAATAACTTTTTAGTGTAACGTTCCTAAGACCAAATATTTTGGGAACTACTAATGTAGAAAAACATTAAAAGAGTAATGCAGAAGATAAGTCAGACAGACCCATAAAGACACAGAAAAAGAAAAAGATTACATCTAGTTCCTCTGCTGAGGCCAGCTCCTCCATTGAACAAACTACAGCTTGATTACATGAATCAATAAAGACCATTTTTTTAATTAAATTTATTGGGGTGACATTGGTTAATAAAATTATATAGGTTTCAAGTATACAATTCAATAATAGGTCATGTATATTGCATTGTGTGTTCACCACCCTAAGTTATATTTCCTTCTATCACCATATATTTGACCCCTTTACCTTTTCCCTTTGGTAACTACTAAACTGTTGTTCATGAGTCTCTGTTTGTCTTGTTCATTTATTGCTTTCAGTTTTACATCCCAAATATAAGTGAAATCATATGGTTCTCAACTTTCTGACTTATTTTGCTTAGCATGATTATTTCCAGGTCCATCCATGTTGTCACAAATGACAGTATTTCATCTTTTCTTATGGCTGAGTAATATTCCATTGTATATATGTACCACATCTTTATCCAATTATCTATCAAAGGACATTAATTAAGAATAGAATTACCATGTGATCCAGCAATCCCTATTCTGGGTATCTACTCCCCAAATTTTAAAACATTCATCTGTAAAGATATGTGCACCCAATGTTCATTGCAGCGTTATTTACAGTGAATAAGGACTACTTTTAATTTTTAAACTTATTGGGGCTTGGTTTCTGTCATAGAAAATCAGAAGAGTCAAAGACTGATACCATCACCAAATCTTAATATCAATCCTCTGTTTGATGGGTATGTTTAAGTTATTAACTTAACTTTTCTGTATATGTGGTTATAAAAATAAGCATGTACTGTTTCTATGATTGATAAATCAATAAAACTATTATTATTTTAAATTTAAATGTTTTAGTTCATTTATTAACAATTTTAAGCTTCCCAGGATCACAGTCTTAATAAGATGAAATTAAGCTTATTAACCTTTATTCTCTTTCTTATACCCTCCCCACCCCTGGAAGGTGTTTGAAGGTTCCTTTTCTTCAACTCTGACTCTGAGTGAAGCAAAAGTATTAGCAAAGCTTTATGAGCTTAATATAGATACTTAATTACAAATACTAATGTAGAAATTATACCTTAACATATTCACTGAGTCAAAGTGGAGAAGAATGGACTTTTTCTGTCTAAACAATAAACTGGAATAAGTTAAAAACAGCATGTGTTCCCCTTACCACCATGCCATCTGTTTTTGCTTTGTATATTCATCATTGGGTATCAGTGATTGAGACAAAAGTTGAAAATCAAAAGACAAGTGACTTAGGTCACATGGCATCATCTTATTGTAACACATTAAGAAGGTACTCAGAAAGGTTTACTCTTAAATTACTGACCCAAGCAATTGATTACAGCTTGCTACAAACTTAATATACATGAATCAAAATTTGCATTTAAAATAGGTGGAAAATAATATGAAAAGAATGATTTCATTCATATTAGCAATGTAGTAAATAAATTTAAAAAATGAACCTTAAAATAAACATGTATGATCTATATAAACAAATTTTAAATTACTATTATAGAAGATAAAACAAAACTTGAATAAATAATGAAGACATACTTTGTTCTTGGGTAAAGAGACTCAGTTTTTTAAAGATACACGTTTTCCTCATAAAATACATAAATTCAATTTAATCTCATTGAAAACTCTATGGAATTCTTTTTATTAGACAAGCCAAATACAAACTTAATTTAGAAAAATGTGTAAAAATTGACAAGAAATATCTGATAGATGATAGGTGAGACAGGATTACATATGAAAATGCATTTTAAAACTACAATAAAATAAAACTGCTACTAATTTTTAACAGATCAATGAAGAATTCAGAATTTGAATAAAAATGCACATAGTAATTTTTAAATAAATAGATCTTATTTTTAAACAGTTTTATATGAAAAAAGTATACAGGGAGTTCTCTTATTAGCCACTCCCATGCCCCTAGGTTGCCCTATTATTAACATTTTGCATTAGTGAGGTATATTTGCTATAATTGATAACTCAAATTGATATATTATTAGTAACTAAAGTCCATAGATTACATACTGGTTCACTTTTTGTGTTGTACATTCTGTGGGTTTGGACAAATGTATGATGGCATATATCCACCATGGCATTTTCATGCAGAATGGTTTCAATGCCATGAAAATCACCTATGCTCCACTTGGTTATCCCTCCTTCTCTTTTAATGCTTGGCAACCACTGATCTTTTTTACTGTCTTCATAGTTTTGTCTTTTCCAAAATGTCATATATTTTAAATCATACAGTATGTAGCTTTTTCAAATTGGTGTTTTCCACTTAGGAACATGCATTTAAGGTTCCTCCATGTCATTTTGTGGCTTGATAGCTCACTTATTTTATTGCTGAATAATATTCCATTTTATGGAATATGGAAACCAGAGCTTGTTTAGTTTTTCATGTACTGAAGGGTTGCTTCCAAGTTTTGGCAAATATGAATAAAGCTGATATAAACATTTGTGTTAAGGGTTAGTGTGGGAATAAGTTTTCAGCTCATTAGGATAAACACCAAGGACTGCAATCAGTGTCCCACTACATGAATAAACCACAGTTTGCTTGTGCCAGATCTCCTGTTCCAATGGGCATTTTGCTTGTTTTCAATTTTAAGTCTGTTGTGAATGGCTCCTCTGAACATTAAAAAAAAAAAAAAACAATTGTCAAACTGTGTTCCAAAGTTCATTCTCACCAGCAATGAATGAAGTTTCTTTGCTTAGTGTTGTCCAGTGTTTGAATTTTCATCATTCTAACCAGAGTATGTAGTGAGCATCCTGGAACTTTTTTAATTGCAGTTCCCCAATAGCATACGATGTTCAACACCTTTGCGTAGATTTATTTTCCATTTATATATCTTCTTTGGTAATCCTTTGCCCACTTTTCAATCCAGTTGTTCATTTTCTTAATGTTGAGTTTTAGTGTTTTATATTTTGTCTTTTATCATATAAGTGTTTTGCAAATATTTTTCTCCAAGTTTGTGACCTGTCTTTTCATTCTCTTAACACTGTTTTGCAGAGCAGGAGTTTTTAATTGTAATGAAATTTTAACATAACTTTTTCTTTTATTTACCTTGCTTTCAGTGTTATAACTAAGAAGTCATTAGAAACCCAAGGTCACCAAGATATTTTCCATTGTTATCTTCTAAGAGTTTTATAATTTTTGTTTTGACATTTAAAAATTTGAAGTCCATGATACATTTTGAGTTGATTTTAGTGAAAGGTGTAAGGTCTGTGTCTAGGTTCATAATTTTGTATGTGGATATCCAGTTGTTCCAAAACCATTTGTTGAAAAGACTATCTTTTTTCCATTGACTGGCTTATGTTTTTTGTCAAAGATCAGTGTGACTATACTTACGTGGGCCTATTTCTGTATCCTCCATTCTCTTCCACTGATCTATTTGTCTATTCTTTCACCAATACCGCTATGTCTTAACAAATGTAGCTTATATAGAACAGTCTTTAATGGCGTAGTGGTAGTTCTCTGAATTTGTTTTTCTCTTTCAATATTGTGTTAGCTATTCTTTGTCATTACATTTCCATATCAACTTTAGAATCTGCTTGTCAATATCCACGAGAATCTTCATGGAACTTTTATTAGGATTATGTTGAATCTATATATAAAGTTGGAAAGAAAGGATGTCGATAATATTGAGTCTTTCTATCAATGTTCAAGAAATATTTATTTATTTAGATATCCTCTATTTATTTAGATATCCTTTGGTTCTTTTCATCAGAGTTTTGTAGTTTTCCTCATATAGATCATGGACCTATTTCCTTAGGTTTTAACTATGTATTACATTTTTGGTATTAATATAAATGATATCATATTTTCTATTTCAAATTCCAATTGTTCATTAATGGTAAATAATACAGCAATTGACTTTTGTATATTAACTTTGAATCTTCCAACCATGATATAATCACTTATTAGTTCCAGGAGACTTTTTTCCATGATTCTTTGAGATTTCCTACATAGACATTCATGTTATCTACAAAAAACAAACAAAAAACAGTTTTATTTATTTCTTCCCAATTGGTATACCTTTTATTTCCTTCTCTTGTCTTACTGAATCAGGTAGGACATCCAATATGAAGTTGAAATAGAAGAAGTGAGAGCAGACATCCTTGTTTTGCTCCTAATCTTAGCAGGAAAACATTGAGAATAAAGACATTATGATGTTAGCTGTAAGCTTTTTGTAGATATTCTTTATCAAGTTGAAGCAGTTTCTCTATATTCCTGGTTTGCTGAAAGTTTTATCAAAAATGTGTGTTGGATTTAGTCGAATGTTTTTTCTGCATCTATTGATATGATATATGATATTTCTTCTTTAGACTGTTGATGTAATGGGGGGAAATATATATAGTCTTGCATACCTGAAATAAATCCCACTTGGTTGTGGTGTAAAACTCTTTTTGTACATAGTTGGATTTAATTTGTTAATATTAGGTTGAGAATTTTTCCTCTATGTTCACATGAGATATTGGTGTGTAGTTTCCTTTCCTGTAATATCTTTGTCTGATTTAAGTATTAACATAATACTGGCCTCATAGAATGAGTTACTGGAGTTTTGTATAGATATCTGCTAGGTCTAGTTGGTTTATAGTGATGTTTAAGTCTTTTATTTTCTTGTTGATCTCCTGCCAACTTGTTCTATCCATTATTGAAAGTTGGGTATTGATGTTTCCAATTATTCAATGTTGATTGGCCTATTTGTCACTTTAATCTCTCCATTTTTGTTTCATGTATTTTGGTTTTTTTAGGTGAATATATATTTGTCATTATCATATATACTTATCATTATATTTATCATTATTATAGATCCATTTGTCTTTTTAGCATCTGAAAATGTCTTTCTTTTGTATCTATTAACAAGCATTTTACTTAGAGTCTGTTTTGCATGATATATTTTTTCTATCCTTTTACTTTTAACCTATATGTGTCTTTGAATCTACAGTGTATCTCTTGTAGACAGCATATAGTTGGATTCTGTTTATAAACCCATTCTTTCGAAGTAAACCCATGTTTATATGGGCAAATAATTTTGACGAAAGAGCCAAAAACACACAGTGCAGGAAGGAAAGCCTCTGCAATAAATGGTGCTGGGAAAACTGGAAGCCACCAGCAAAGAATGAAACTAGACTGTTGTCTATCATCACACACCAAAATTAACTCAAAATAGATTAAGGACCTGAAAATAAGACCTGAAACAAAAAAAAAAATTGCATAGAAGAAAACATAGGAACTAAACTCATGGACCTTGGACTTAAAGAGGATTTTATGAATTTGACCCCAAACACAAGGGAAGAAAAAGCAAAAATAAATGAATGGGACTACGTCAAACTGAAAAGCTTCTGCACAGCCAAAGAAACTGTCAACAAGGTAAAGAGATAAACATCAGAATGGGAAAATATATTTGCAAGCAACACCTCCGATAAGGGCCTAATATCCAAAATATACAAAGAACTCATACAACTCAATAACAACAACAAAAACAAACAAACCAATTAAAAAATGGGCAGAGGACCTGAACAGACACTTCTCCCCAAAAGACACAGAAAAGGTCAACAAACATGTGAAAAGATTCTAAACATCACTAGTTATTAGGGAAATGCAAATTGAAACCACAATGAGATACCATCACTCCTGTTAGAACAGCTGTTATCAACAGGACAGATAATAACAAGTGTTGGAGAGGATGTGGAGGAAAAGGAATCCTCACACACTGCTAGTGGGACTGCAAATTGGTATAGCCACTATGGAAATCAGTATGGAGGTTCCTCAAAAACCTAAGAATTGATCTACCATATGATCCAGCAATCCTTCTACTAGGTATTTACTCCAAAGACTTGAAAACCCATATCCAAAAAGATACTTGCACACCGATGTTCATAGCAGCATTATTCATAGTGGCCAGGACATGGAAGCAACCAAAGAGTCCTACGATAGATGACTGGCTAAAGAAGTGGTGGTACGTATATACAATGGAATATTACTCGGCCATAAGAGGAGATGAATACAGGCATTTGCAACAACATGGATAGACCTAGAGATAATCATGCTAAGTGACATAAGCCAGAGAGAAAAAGTTGAAAACCACATGATATCACTTATATCTGGGATATAAACCTAAAAGTAATAAATAGGACAAACAAACAGAGACTCATGGACATCGACAATAGACTAGTGGTTACCAGAAGGTAGGGGGTAGCGGGGAAGTAGATGGCATAAAAGGGGTCAAACATGTGATGACAGAAAGAAATCTAACTATGGGCAGTGAACACACACTGCAATATATATATTCCTTACTGCTGAATTGTACACCTGAAACTTACTGGATTTCGTTAACCAATGTCACCATAATAAAAATAAATTTAAAAAAACAAAATAAAAAAATAAACCCATTCTTTCTATCTCTTCCTTTTGATTGGAGCATTTAATCTATTTACAATTAATTTAATTACTGATAAGGTCAGATTTACATCCGCCATTCTACTATTTATTTTATATATGCTTTATTACTTTTTTGTTCCTCTACTTCTTCATTACTGTCTCCTCTTATATTAAATATTTTGCAACATACTATCTTAATTCCCTTTCTTTACTATATTTTAATATAATTTCAATAATATACAAAAAGTTTCCACCTATATAAGCTTGATTCTCTTCCCAATATTTTATGTTATAATTTTCCTGCAAATTACATCTTTATACATTGCATGCCCATCAACACACCTATAGACATCACATTCCCTAGATTTTACTTCTAAGCATTTTTGGTTAACCTACTGTTTCCTTGGGAACGCTTATCTAGAATATTAGGCAGTCATGCTGTTAAATAATTTTTTCTCGTTATTTTTGACAAATGCCCAAGGGAACAGGCTATTGACACTGGGGAGCTCTTAGGTCAATTAAAGACAGCCTTGCATATGGAGTCTTGCAGGGGACTGATGAACAGGTCAAATAACAATTTTCTGGAAATGGGGCTTTAAGAAGCCACTCTGCTTCCTCTAGTGGCTTCCTGGTTGCTGGTTTTCACTGTAATGGCATGTTGTTAGTTTTTAAGGCTACTGTGAAGCTGGGAGGAGGCAATGGAATAAGACACATTAAAATGCCATAATACACACTGCTGCTACTGAGATTCAGATGTTTTTAATAAATGTTCAATGAACTTCTGTAAGGCTTAGGTTAATTTCCAGAGCTCTGAAAGCATTGATTCTGACCATTTTTGCCAGAGTTCTCATTGCTTTTATGGATGAGAGGTATTCCAGCAGCTCTTGTTCCAGCATTCTTGCCGATGTCACAGAATATACTACATTATTAATTCAAATATTTTATGTGAGGATTTTTTGTTTGTTGTTTTTGTTTTAATGATTTTGGGTGAATATTATTAGCACCTGCTTTGATTTTTTCCAGGCTGCATTATTTTACTCTATGCTCCTCTGTACAAATCGTTGGGACCTAAATTACCCAATTCTCCTGTCCTAAATGAGGCTACAAAATGTTTCTGAGGAATATCTTGGACCTGCACACAGCTATTCCATTGGCCAAGCTCAATGCCCAGGTGAGGTTATCATATATTCAGGTACATATATGACTTTGGAGTCTGGACTTTTCATGAGAAGATATCAACCTTACACACTACTTATTTACCTATTAAGTCATATTTCTGAAATATACATTTCCTGCCACATATCATAATTCTGCCATATCTGTTATTCAATCACCAAATAATTAAATGAGGGAAACAGTATTTTTGAAGTTAGTAAAAAAGAGAGTGGGTCAATATAACCACTTTGGAAATCAATTTGACAGTATTGACTAAAACAAATCATATGCATAACCTATGGCACAGAATTTCTTTATAGATACCCAACAGAAATGAGTATGCATATATAGAAAAAAATATACATAAATGTTCATACAGCATTATGCATACTAGCCAAAAACTGAACACAATCTAAATGTCCATTGACCTTAGAAAAAGTAAATAAATGATGATATATTCATTCAATGGAATATGACTGAGCAATAGAAAAACTACTGTTGCATTAGAAAATAGAAAATCGAAAAACAACAGTATCATTGAGTCTCTTAAAGTTGAGTGAAATAAGCTAGATTCAAATGAGTACATATCACATAGTTCCATTCATATAAATTTCATAAAACAGGCAATATTAATCTATGATGCTAAAAGTCAGGATAATGATTTTCCTCTGGATGTAGTAACTGGAAGAGGGCAGTTGGGTGGGCTATTGAGAGGCTAGTAATTTTCTGTTTCTTTTAGCTAGGTGTTTATTTCACAGGTATGTTTAGTTTATGAAAATTCATCAAGCTGTACCTGAGTAATTTCTGCATTTTTTATATGTATTCTATACTATAATAAAATACCTGCAAATCAGAATGTTAACATATACATTGACTGAAGAGAGAGAGAAAGGAGGCACTTGAGGCAAAGGAAACTACATATGCAAAGGTGAAGGAGCATATTGTGTTCTTGGAATGGTGATTGGTTCAGTGGAGCAGGTACACAGCTATGCTTATAGGGAAGGGAAGAGAAGTAGATCAAACCTCTCATTTCTGGAATAGAGTGAAAGTATTTAATAAAATGCAAAACTACTGCATGTATGTATACTTAAAATAAGCCATCTGTCTGAATGTTCCAGAAGCACCTCAACATGGACACTATGAAACAAAACATCTGCAATCTGATACTACATCCACACTCTAAAACTTGCTCTTCTTTTGCTATCTTGGTACCATTCTCTATGCCACTGCCCAACACAGAAACATGGGAGTCATCTTTATTTCTTCCTCTCCCAAAACAAATCAATAACCATATCTTGATGATGTTACTTCACCTCATTTATAATTTTAGAATATATCCATCTCTCTTCCTCCCAGTGACTACTATTTTAGTCAAGGCCCTACTCTATCTTTCATTTGGACTATCACAAAAGCCTCTAAACAGTCTTGCTGCCACTAGTCTCTCCTCTCTTCCAGGAATACTCCACACTGCTACAGCATAATATTTCTAAACACCAAAATTCTTAGCATGCTTTATATTGTACTTCACAATCTTTCTGACCCTAGAGCCCTTGCTTTCTCCAAACAAAGCTGCTGTAGTAAATATCACCCCTAGCTAACTACATGCTGATTTCCATTATGTTCAAATACTAAATTAGAATTCCTTTCATATTTAGTGCACATAGAATCCTAGATGGCAGAGATAATACATGGGAATTCTTCGCTGTTCCTCCCATCCACTTCAAATCTCCTAAGAGAAATGAATACCTATATGACTAGTCAGATTCCAGGATACATCAGAACATGGTTGTAGTCAGTTCTCTATTCTTTATTGGTCAGGCTTATCTGCGTGGTCTTCTATCACACTGCAGCCAATTGTCACGTAAAGCTCTGAGATGCATATTTGGGTTTAGATTAAGGAAAAAGACCCCATAGGCCTCTGAACTTAACCAAAAGGTCCAGCCTGACCTGCCACAGTTCTCTGGATATAGTTCTGGATAAGAAGTGTAACTATGTACTACTTTGTTTCTCTTTACCATTGTTTCTTGTGTGTATCTTCTTCAAGAACTTTGTGGAGAGGAGAGCTACGGTCTAAGGTAAGAGTTAGAAATTCATTGGTCTTCTGAGCCCATATTATTAAATTCTGCTATTATTTCTAAAGATGTACATGCATAGAAAAAAATTGGCTACCGAACCTCATCACTACATAAGCCTACATAAGCCTCATCACTAACTTTATGTACTTGCCTCTGCTTTTAACTCTTTTGTTCCAAAGGACAAGTACACTCTCAGGAATCTGTCACCACTGAGATTGTTAAAGCATTGGTAAGTGTCCAGAACATTGGTCTTAGAAGAGTTCACTGCATACAGCAAGTATTCAATACGTAAGATAAATATTAATGAAAATAATTCAGTAACTTTTAAAACTGACAGCAAAGAGCAACTTGCTAGGAAAGAAGTGTATTTTACACCCACATATTCCCAGTAATTTCTGTAAGAAAGGTTTCAAAACAGCAATAATGATTTTAGAAAAATTCACTGTCCAAGAGAAATAGATGGCTAAGAAGTACCTTAATAATAAGCAATAATCTCCAAGGGACTAATTTCATACCAACTGACTGCTTGAGAAGATTTGGTTATATTTCTATAACCCAGTACTAATTTCTCACTTGTAGTCATGAGATTAACTGTAATACATAGATAGCTAATATTATTTTGAAAATAATGATGAGTTGTTTCTGTTCTCATTCTATAAGTAATACAGAATTCAAAGGCTGTCGGACCCTAAAATCAATGAGATTGAGCACAAAGCTATTCAACTAACCTTCCCTAGAAATATATGGAAGGAAAGTGTCAGACACTCTTTCTAGAAGGTTGATGGAGAGACTATATGAATTCTACAATCAGTGTTAGCCTCATGGTTACAGGACAATCCTTATTAAATATAGATTATAACAACTTATAAGTTTTACCATAACATACACACATAAACATACACATCTTTCTCTGTGTGACTGTTGCTCTGTCTCTGTCTCCATCTTTCTTTATCTTTGTCTCTCTCTTCCTCTTTGTCTCTCTTGGCTTCATCCTAAAATACACATATATACAGTGTAATCATACGTAATTGCTAATATTCAACCATTTGACCTACAAAAATGGCAATTTCATATGGTTACACTGAATATGTGTGTGTGTATTATATCTGTGTGTATACATATGTGCATATATATATTTTTTCCCCAGAGAGTTAGGCAATACCAGCTTCCATGAACACCAAACCACCAAAG
This sequence comes from Pteropus medius, assembly GCF_902729225.1. Taxonomy (NCBI): domain Eukaryota; kingdom Metazoa; phylum Chordata; class Mammalia; order Chiroptera; family Pteropodidae; genus Pteropus; species Pteropus medius. The sequence goes on along the minus strand of NW_024353905.1, from coordinate 2,202,460 downwards.
TTTGCCCAAATATCACAATTCTGCCATTATCACCAGTTTCATTCTCCTTATCTCTCAACAACACACACACTCATACACACAAAAGCGTTCACTATCATTTCCACTCAGAACTATGTCAAAGATAGGTTTCTATTTTACCCTCTGAATAGCATGTTATTATTAATAATGAATAATATGGAAATCAAAATTAATAAAAATCAATAACACACTTTAAAAGTTATTTGAGAGTAGAAACAGCTATATTGCAGGAAGGAACAAAAGAAAAACAAAAATAGTCATTTAACCAAAATGAATGCCATTTTTTCTTCACTTAGCTTTATATCAGTTACTAAAAGAAAAACAAAATATTCCTTTTACCTACAGTTAAAAAGTGAATTAAATAAATGGATGCTATATGTAACTAAAGGGAAATATTCATCCCCTCAGGTTTATGGTATTAATAATCACTGCCACCCCTCAAAAAAAAAAAGTGACTGACAAACATGCAACACTCCTTACACTCCCCACTGTGGAATGGGTGACTACTTGCTCTCTTTGCATGGCAGGGCTCTCTTAACCCCACAGCCATCCTTAGTGTCAGTCTCAGACCCACTGCATGATCCTCCACTGCACTTCTCCCTTCTCCTCTCTTCTCCCTCTTACCAGCTGCAGACACACTCTTCCCTTACTGTTTGAAAGACTGATACCCTTTGCCTCCTCCAGTACAGAAAGAACCCTTTCGGGACTGGTCGGGAGTTCCTGAAAGGTCAAACAAGAAGGCTCTGTTATGGGTTTGTTGTCACTGTGCTTTGAAGGCTATCATTTTTCCCTTAGCTACCATTTCCCTTAGGCCACCCACCCAGGTTATACGCACACTGAGACAGCCTCAGTATACCTGCAAGCTTGCCAGGCCCCAACTGCTAGCTCTCCAGTGTCTGCTTCTGTGCTGTACAAAAAAAATTAAAGCAAATGAAAATTTATTCTCATAGGTCCTGCTGGCATTTCCTTCAAGCCAGACTTTGGTTGAAGTTGGGGGCAGGAAATGGAATTCTAGACTCCTGCAGTATTTTTCATAATAGAAGGGACCTCGTTGGTTTTCAAATCAAATGTTAAAGATAGATATATAATTTCTTCCCCGATCTTCCAATGACCTTTCCTAGTAAGCTAATAATTTTTTAAATGTTTCATCAGAAAAGTTTTATTTTACAACATATCCACATGGCATTTAACTTAAAACATATATTTATATAGTAAATTTAAACAATAAGCTTATAAAATAGTTTAAATAATTAACATGGCAAAATGGATTTGATGATCTAAATGTGTAACACTCGGCAGGTTACTCCTCCTTTTTAAGTATAATGGTTAAATACATAGACACATGAATCATTATAGATGTATGACTTTGGATAAGTTAATTAACTCCTCTATGCCTTAGTTTTCCTCTGAGTGAAAATTCATGGCTTACTTAATATAAAACACTTAAAAGAATGCCTAGATATAGTATTTAATAAATCGGCATTTTTTCATTTGGTATAGGGAATGAATGACATGTTCTGATCAATCTGTCTAGTTAACTAAGAATTATGATGCATATCATCAAGAGCTATTACTTTTAAATCATAATTAAAATGGAAGAAAATATAAATTAATAGAGGTTAAAGACTCCAAATTACTATAGCAGCTTCTAGGGCTTCAGGAATGAAAATGGCAGTTTTAACTGATCCACTCAATAAGTGTGCTAAATACTCGCTCTGTTCCAGATGCTTATTATGTATTTTTGTGTATATTACCTTATACTTAGCTCACAACAATTCTGTGTGTAGGCTAATATCGGGCCATAGTCACACAGCTATCTAGTGTTAAGCTGAGATTTGAACCTAAGTTCTAAAATCCACGTTCAATATCACATAAAAATTGGACTGACACTGTATGAAACTCTGGATATAACTGCTCTAAAACTACATTCATAATTACAGTTTGTTTTTTGTTAGTTAAACATATACATATATAGCTTGGAAAAGAGAATGGTGTTCAAGAGAATTTATAATACTAATTTTAAAAGAATAGAGACTGAAAAGTCAAAACAATCCTGTTTCCAAGATATTTCTGTGTTTTTGATTTTGGCTCTTAATTCTCTCCTTTTCCATCAAGCAATATCTTGTGGATTCTTTATTCAAAATGTCCCTTATGTTAGTCTCCTCGTCCCACAACCACTGATGCTTCCCTTGTTACCTATGTCAACACCTCAGACTATTTTTCCATCTGCTGTTCTCCCCTTTATCCACTGCAGTCTGTATAACACTATGGTTTTCACATTGCCAGAACCTCAACAACCCTTCAGTTTTAGATAAATGCTAGAACCAACCCAGAAATCACTAGAGCTGAAAGAGACCTAACTATTGAGCAAGGAAGAGATTATGTCATTTTCCTGCACAAGCCCTTCAATGATCTATTAGAAAATTTACAAAGGCAGTTCACAGAATAAGAAAGCCATATGGCCAGTACACAGAAGAAAAGATGTTCAGTTTCTTTAGTTATCAAGGAAATTCAAATTGTAACAACAATGAAATACCATTTTTAACTCTTCAAATTGGCAAACAATATAAAGTATTAGAGTGTGTGTGAAACAATACAAACTCTCAAATACTGCTGGTGAGAGTGAAAAGTAGTACAAGCACTTTAGAGAGTGATTAAGGTTGAAGATGTGCATACCTTGTGACTCAGCAAAACCACCTCCAAGTATAGTCTCTAGGTAGGCCTTCTTAACCTGATGTCTACAGACCTTCAGGGGGGTCTGTGATTGGGGTAGAAAAAATTACACCTTTATTTTCACTAATTGAAATCTAGCATTTCTTTTGATTATCAATGTAGGTAAAATTCCAGGTTTATTAGCAGTACCTATTACTTTGCACTAATAGACTATTCAGATATTTCCATAGTACATTAGTTATTAAGACTACCTTGAAATATCAATTACATTCATCATTATTTTTTTAATCACAGTCGCTATTAGACCCATTGATATATCTTATTATATAATTTAAAAGGAATCATGTTATTTTATCATAATCTTAAAAATATTGTGATATGTATAGCTCAATAAAATTGATTTACTTTGTTATCTGATACATTGTTCTTTATTTAAAAACATGTTCTCAAAGGAACCCTCATACACTGCTGGTGGGACTGCAAATTGTTACAGCCACTATGGAAAACAGTATGGAGGTTCCTCAAAAAACTAAGAATTGATCTACCATATGATCCAGCAATCCCTCTACTGGGTATTTATCCCCAAAGACTCAAAAACCTATATCCGAAAAGATATTTGCACACTGATGTTCATAGCAGCAGTATTCATAGTAGCCAGGATATGGAAGCAACTGAAGTGTCCTACGATAGATGATTGGCTAAAGAAGTGGTGGTACATATATACAATGGAATATTACTCAGCCATAAGAAGAGATGAAATACTGCCATTTCTAACAACATGGATGAACCTCGAGATAATCATGCTAAATGAAATAAGCCAGAGAGAAAAAGTTGAAAATCACATGGTATCACTTATATGTGTGATATAAACTTAAAATCAACAAATGAACAGGACAAACAGAGACTCATGGACATGGACTATAGACTAGTGGTTACTAGTGGGGTGGGGGAAGAGGGAGGAGGTAGATGGGGTAAAGGAGGTCAAATATAGGGGGGTAGAGGGAGGGAGAAGCAGGTAAAGGGGATCAAACATACGGTAGCTGAAGGAAACTGGACTTTGGGTGGTAAACACACACTAAAATATACAGATGTCAAATGATGATGTACACCTGAAAATTATATAATTCTATTAACCAATGTTACCTCAATAAACTTAATAAAAAAAAAAATTTTCTCAGAAAAGATTCATAAACTTTATCAGTCTCCCAAAAGAATACATAGCACAAAAGGATATAAATCTCTGCTGTAGAGATATTCTTGCACATGTATAACTTTGGAAATATACACGTTTTCAAAATAATAGCATTTTGTATGATAGTAAACATTTAGAAACAATCTAATACTCATTAAAAGGAAAATAGATAAATAAAATGTGCCACAGTTATATAACACCATAGGAATGAACTGTGTGTGTAGTGTGTGTCGGGGGGGAGGGGCTAGATTGTAATAACTCCCACTGCACACCATAGGCATTGTCATAGGCAATAACACAATGTCCAATTTTAAATAAAAAATAAGACACAGAACAGTATGTACAATATAATATCATTTATGTAACTTAAAGACCATGCACAAAGAATTATACTATACAGGCATACCTCAGAAATATTGTGGGTTCAGTTCCAGACAACCATGATAAAGTGAATATCGCAATAAAGCAAATAACACATTTTTTTTTGGTTTCCCAGTGCATATAAAAGTTAGTGTAGTCTATTAAATGTGCCATAGGATTTTTTCTATAAAACAATGTACATACCTTAATTAAAAAAATATTTTATGGCTAAAAAATGCTACTGTCATCTGAACTTTAAGTGAGTCTTAATCCTTTTGCTGATGGGGAGGTCTTGCCTCAATGTTGATGGATGATGACTGATCAAGGTGGTGTTTGTTGAAGGTTGGGGTATCTGTGGCAATTTCTTAAAATAAGACAACAATAAAGTTTGCTGCATCGATCAACTCTTTCTTCCAGGAACAATTTCTCTGTAGCATGCAATGCTGTTTGATAGCATTTTACCCATAGTAGAACTTCTTTCAAAATTGGAGTCAATTTTCTCAAACCCTGCTGCTGCTTTATTGACTAAATTTTTGTAATATTCTAAAACCTTTGTGGTCATTTCAACAATTCTCAAGGCATCTTCACTAAGAGTAGATTCCACTTCAATAAACCACTTTCTTTCCTCACCTATAGGAAGTAACATCTTACCCATTAAATTTTTATCGTAAGATTGCAGTAATTCAGTCATATTTTCAGGATCCACTTTTCTTTATTTATTATTATTTATGCCTATAGCACCTGGTCTTCTTAGGTGGTCTCCCATCCACGTACTAACCAGTCTCGACACTGCTTAGCTTCTGAGATCAGACATCGAGCTTGTTCAAGGTGGCATGGCCGTAGACCATGGACAGTGGTTCCACTGGGGCGTGAACCCAGGACCTTCTGCATGCAAAGCAGACATGCTAACCACTACACTATGGAACCATGTCCAGGATCCACTTTTAATTTCAGTTCCCTTTCTACTTATAACACATCTGCAGTTACTTCTTCTACTAAAACCCTGAACCCCTCAAAGTCATTCATGAGGGCTGGAATCAACTTCTTCCAAACTCCTGTTAATGTTGATGTTTTGACCTCTTCCCATGAATCATGAATGATTTTAATGGCATCTAGAATGATGACTTTTTTCCAGAAGGTTTTCAATTGACTTTGACCAGATCCGTCAGAGGAATCAAGATCTATGGTAGTTGTAGTATTATGATGTGTATTTCTTAAATAATAAGACTTGAAAGGCAAAATTACTCCTTGGTCCATGGGCTGTAGAATGGATGTTATGATAACAGGCATGAAAACATTAATCTTGCTATCCTGCTGTATATCTTTATCAGAACTCTTGGGTGATCAGGTGCATTGTCAATGAGCAGTAATATTTTTGTTTTTTAATTCTAATTTTTCAAATATAGAGTTGACATTAAATATTATTTTATATTTGTTTCAGGTTTACAGAATAGTGGTTAGACATTTACATAATTTACAAAGTGTGAGAAGTAATATTTTGAATGGAATCTTTTTTTCGGAGCAGTAGGTCTCAACGGTAGGTTTAAAATATTCAGTAAACCGTGCTTTAAACAGATATGTAATCATTCATGAATTGTTGTTCCATTTATAGAACATAGGCAGAGTAGATTTAGCATAATTCTTAAGATTCCTAGGATAAATGAGCACTGACTTCAACCTAAAGTCACCACCTGCATTAGCCCCTAATAAGAGAGCCATCCTGTCCTTTAAGGCTTTGAAACCAAGCACTGACCTCTCCTCTCTAGCTATAAAAGTCCTCTTCTTCCAGTGTATGGCTGTTTTATCTACACGGAAAATCTGTTGTTTAGTGTAGCCTCCTTCATTAATTATTCTAGTTAGATCTTCTGGATAACTTGCTGCAGCTTCTACATCATCTCTTGCTGCTTCATCTTGCACTTTTATGCTTTTTTTTATTATTAAACCTCATTAACCAACCTCTGCTAGCTTCAAACTTTTCTTCTGCAGTTTCTTCACCTCTGTCAGCCTGCATAGAATTGAAGAGAGTTAGGGTTTGCTCTGGATTAGGCTTTGGCTTAAGAGAATGTTGTGGCTGGTTTGATCTTCTACAGAGACTACTAAAACTTTCTGCATATCAGCAATAAGTCTATTTTGCATCCTTATAATTTGTGTGTTCACTGGAGTACACTTTTAATTTCTTCAAGAACTTTTTCTTTGCATTCGCATCTTGGTTAATTGTTTGGCACAAGAGGCCTAGCTTTCAGCTTATTTCAACTTTCGACACGCCTTCCTCACTAAGCTTCATAATTCAAAAGCTAGAAATTATAAAGCTTAGTGAGGAAGGCATGTCGAAAGTTGAAATAAGCTGAAAGCTAGGCCTCTTGTAATTTCAATATTGTTGTGTTTCAAGGAATAGGGAGGCTGGAGGAGAGAGAGAGAGAGATGGGGACATGGCCATTCAGTGGAACAGTCAGAACAAACACTCAAGATTTATCAAATAAGATTGCCATCTCATATGGGGAAGGTTTGTAGTACCTCAAAAAAATCAGAGGGAAGTTTATACAGATAAAACACTACATTTAAAAAGAGAAAGATAACAAATAAATGACCTAACATTACACCTTAAAGAACTAGAAAAAAGAACCTTAAGCCCCAAATTGGCAAAAATAAGTAAATAATAAAAATTAGAATACAAATAAATACAATAGAGAATAGAAAAAAGACCAACAGAGGGTCCAGTCAATATAGTGGTGTAGGTAACACTGTGCTTGCCTTCTCCCATGACTGCATTAAAATTACAACTTAACTACAGAACAATTAACCTGGATAACAATCTGAAGACAAGCTGAACAGAACTCTTATAAATAAGGATATAAAGAATAAGCCACCTTGAGACTGGTAGGAGGGGCAGAGATATGAAACTAACTGGCCTCACATCCATGTGTAGAGATTGAACATTGGAAAGGATATGTTGGCTGTGGAGGTCCCCCTGGAGGAGCAAGGGGCCCCAGCCCCATATCGGGGCTCCTCAGACTGAGGTTCAAGTGCTAGGAAGAGGAGTCTGCACAAAATCTGGCAGTAAAAATCAGTGGAGATTCCATATATCCAGGTGCACTAGAAGGCAATTGGAAACCCAAGCATTCCCTTAAAGGGCCTGCATACAGACTTACTCGCAGATTCTCACACTGGGCTCTGGTGGAGGGACAACATCTTGAGGTGCCAGAGACATACAGGGAAAAACTAAGTTGTGTGGCTTCAGGGCTAGGGCTGGAGGGACATTCACCAGTATCCCTGTGTTGAGCCTTCTTCCTGTGCAGCCTAAAGGTGGGCACCATCTTGCCTGTATTGAGCCCTTACCCCCACAGCCAATATGATTGTGCATTGCCCTGCAGAGCTCTACTTATCCTGCCTTGGTGATTCCCTGAACTCTGCCCTATATAAACAGTAAATTGCCAGTGGCAATTTCATGGCTGGGCAACTAGCCCCACCCCTCTCTACACAACCCGGAGGCTCAGCCAGGAACAATAAACAGGCCTCATCTCTCCCCCTCCCCCACTTGCTTTTGTAGGGAGACACTTTTCATTAGTGAACAACCAACCCAGCCTAGTAGTATTTCTTGAATAAATCTCAGGGGTCTGTGGGTCAAGGTGGGCAAAGTTGGCCTAGGTGTGATCTGAACTTTCGTGAGTGGCCATAGGCTCAGCACTGGCAAAAAAACTGAATTTGCACTAACATGAGGAACATCACTTGCCCAAACAAGTTTACTCCCTCCACCCTACCTCACTCAACTAGCATACAGTCTAAGTCTCTTTCAGCTGCTAAGCCTTACACACATCTAGCAGGCAGTTTCAAGCCTTGGAGTGCACTGGGCCTCTTGTTGAGCTGACCCAAGCCTGATATTGTTGGCAGCTAACCTCTGTTACCTACATGGCCTCTCCCCTGTGCTTCCAGGTCCATTATAGGCAACAACCAACCACAGATAGCTTTGTAGTTCCTACCAGGTAGCCCCAGGCTGTTCATAGGCAGCAGTTGACTTGACCTGTACAGGAGCCCCTCCCAAGGGACCCCAGAACCAATAAAGCTACAACCTTGCATCACACCACAAGAGAGCACAACCTGACTATCCCCACAAGCAGCATAACCAAAGGAGGATCTCAAGAGGCACACAAGCTCAGTGGGGCAAATCCCACTCCCGGGGGTCGGCCCCTATACAGCAGCTCATATACTGTGTGTACGGCCAGTCCTCACAGCTAGTCAGCCTGAGAGTCAATCCCACTGACATGACCACAGCAACCGAGGCTCAACTAAAACCAGGGGGCAAATCTAACCCACACAAGGGACACTCCTGGAGCACCCAGCACAGGTGATCAGAGATAATGCACCACTGGGCCACACAGGGCAACTATCATATAAGGCCACTTGGCCAAGACTGGGAGATATAGCAGATTTACCTAATACATATAGATGAACACAAAGAGGCAGCCAAAATGAGAAATCAAGAAACATGTCCCAAATTAAAGAACAGGACAAAACTGAAAAAGTTCTAAATAAGATGGAAGCAAGCAACCTACCAGATATAGAGTCCAAATCACTAGTTATAAAAAAGCTCAATAAACTTAGGGGAAGAATAGATGAGCTCAATGACAACTTTAAAAAATGATAGTAAGCATAAAAAAGGACTCGGAAACCATATAAAAAAACCAGTCAGAAATGAAAACTACAATAGCTTAAATGAAGAATACACCAGAAGGACTCAATAGCATATCAGATGAAGCAGAAGACTGAATCAGCCATTTGGAAGACAAAGTAGCAAAAACACTCAATCAGAACAGCAAAAAGAAAAAAAGAATGAAAAAAAATGAGAATAGTTTAAGGAACCTCTGGCACAACATCAAGCGTAACAACATTCACATCATAGGAGTATCAGAAGGAGAAGAGAGAAAACAAAAAATTGAGAAACTATTTGAGGAAATAATTGCAAATTTCCTTAATCTGGTGAAGAAAATAGACATATACTAGGAAGCACAGAGAGTCCCAAAAAAGTTGAATCTAAAGAGGCCCACACCAATACATATCATAATTAAAATGCCATAATTAAAAAGTTAAAGACAAAGAGAGAACCTTAAAATCAGCAATAGAAAAGAAATTAGTTACCTACAAGGATGCTCCTGTAAGACTGTCAGTTGATTTCTCAACAGAAACTTTGCAGGCCTGAAGGGACTGGCACAAAATACTGAAAGTGATGAAAAGCAAGGACCTACTACCAAGACTACTCTACTCAGTAAGACTATCATTTAAAACGATGTGAATTAAAGAGATTCCCAGACATTAAAAAGCTAAAGGAATTCATCACCACCAAGCCAATATTACAAGAAATGTTAAAGGGATGTCTTTAAGAAACAGAGGAGGGAAAAAACATAAATACGAATAATAAAATGGCAATACTATTTACCTATCAATAATCACTAAATATAAATGGATTACATGCTCCAATAAAAAGACATAGGGTGGCTGAGTGGATAAAAATTTGAGACCCTTACAAATGCTGCCTACAAGAGACTCACTTTAGATCAAACAACACACAGAGACTGAAAGTAAAGGGATGGAAATAGATATTTCATGCAAATGAAAAGAAGAATAAAGTTGGGTTAGCAATACTTGTATCAGACAAAATAGACTTTAAAACAAAGGTTATAATAAAAGACAAAAAAAGTTATTACATAATGAAAAGGAATCAATTCAACTGAGGATATAACCCTAGTAAACATTTATATACCCAACATAAGAGCACCTAAATATATAAAGCAAATATTGCCTGACATAAAGGAAAAGATCAAAAGTAATACAGTTATAGTGGAGAACTTTAACACTCCATTGACACCATTGGAAAGATCTTCCAGACAGAAAATGAATAAAAAAGACTGGCTTTAAATGATACATTTAGACCAGATGTATTTAATTGATATTTTTAGAGCATTTTACACCAAAGCAGCGAAATATACATTCTTCTCAAGTATACATGGAATATTTTCCAAGGTAGACCACATGTTAGGCCACAAAACAAGTCTCAGTAAGATTAAAGATACTAAATCATATCAAGCATCTTCTCTGACCACAGAAATTAATTATAAGAAACTAGAAATTAATTACAAGAAAAAAATTGAAAAATACAGAAATATATGGAGACTAAATTACATGCTATTAAATAATGAATGGGTTAACAATGAGATCAAGGAAGAAATAAAAACATACCTTGAACAAATAAAAACATAATGACCCAAAATCTATGGGACACAGCAAAAGCAGTCCTAAGAAGGAAATTCATAGCAATACAAGCCTACCTCAAGAAACAAAACAAAACAAAAATCTCAAATAAATAATCTAACCTTACATCTAAAGGAACTAAAAAAGAAAAGCAAACAAAGCCTAAAGTGAGTAGAAGGAAGGATATAATACAGATCAAAGCAAAAATAAACAAAACAATCTAAAAATAAAAACAATACAAAAGATCAATGAAACCAAGAGCTGGTTCTTTGGAAAGATAAAATTAATAAACACCTAAAAAGATTCAACAAGAAAAAATAAAAGAGAACTCAAATAAATAAAATAAAATAAAGAAAAGAAACAACTGATAACACAGAAATACAAATTAATATAAAACAAAAATACTGCGAGCAATTATATACCAACAAATTAGACAATCTGGAAAACATAAATAAAATCCTAGAACCATACCATCTTCCAAGACTGAGTCAAGTAGAAACAGAAAATCTGAACTGACCAATACCTTCTAACAAAATCAAATCAACAAACAAAAAACTCCCAAAAAACAAAGTCCTGAACTGGATGGCTTCATAGGTATTTTTTTTACCAAACATTTAAAGAAGAATGAACACCTCTTCTTCTCAAACTTCTTAATAAAATTCAAGAGGAGGGAAGGATCTGAAACTAATTTTATGAGGTTGCCACTATCCTAATTTCAAAGCCAGGCAAAGATATTACAAAAATATAAAATTATAGGTCAATATTGTGTTGAATATAAATGTAAAAATCCTCAACAAAATATTAGCAAAAACTTTCAGCAGCATATTAAAAAAATCATACATGATGAAGTTGAAGTCATTTTCTGGGATGCAAGGTTGGTTCAATATCTGCAAATAAATTAATATGATACACTACATTAAAAAACTGAAAGATAAAAATCATATGATCACATCAATACATGCAGAAAAAGCATTTGACAAAATTCAACATTAATTTATGGCAAAAACTCTCAGCAATGTGTGAATAGAGGAAACATAACAACATAAGTTAGGCCATGTATGACAAACCCACAACTAACATCACACTCACTGATAAAAAGCTAAAAGCGTTTTCTTTAATATCAGAAACAAGGCACAGATGTCCACTTTCACCACTTTTATTAAACATAGTATTGGAAGTCTTAGTCACAACAATCAGAAAAGAAAAAGAAATAAAAAGGCATCCAAATCAGAAGGAAAAAAGTAAAACTGCCATCATTTGCAGATGAAATGATACTATATAGAGAGAACTCCAAAGATTTCACCAAAAAACTACTAGAGGAGATAAATGAATTCAGTAAAGTAGCAGGATACAAAATTAATATTCCAAAATCAGTTGAATTTTTATACACCAGTAAAAAAAACTATCAGAAAAATAAATTAAGAAAACAGTCCCATTTACAACTGTATCAAAGAACTTAGAAATAAATTTAACCATGAAGGTAAAAGACCTGTAATGAGAACATTATTAGATATTGAAGAGAAAAATGGAAGAAGTTACAAATAAATGGAAGTATATATTGTGCTCATGGATAGGAAGAATTAACATCATTAAAATGGCCATACTATCCAAAGCAATGTATAGATTCAATGCAATCCCTATCAAAACAGCAATGTTGTTTTCCAGAGAACTAGAACAAATAATGCTCAAATTTATATGGAACCTAAAAGACTCTGAAAAGCCATGGCAATCTTGAGAAAGAAGAACAAAGTTGGAAATATCACTACCTGATATCAGACTATACTGCAAGGCTATAGTAATCAAAACGGCATGGTACTGGCATAAAAACAGACACATAGATCAATGGAACAGAACAAAGAGTCCAGAAATAAACCCACGCCTACATGGTCATTTACTCCATGACAAAGGAGGCAAGAATATACAGTAATGTATAGACAATCTATTCAATAAGTGGTGTTGGGTAAATTGGACAGATATATGCAAAAAAATCAAACAGGACCACTTTCTTACACCATATACAAGAATAAACTCTAAATGTATTAAAGACTGAAATGTAAGTTCTTAAATCATAAAACACCTTGAAGAATTTATAGGCAGTATCTTCTTTAGCAAGGGAACCAAAAATAAATAAATAAATGGGACTATATCAAACTAAAAATGTGGTTTTTTTCTTTTCCAGCTATATTGAAATATAATAAATGATTAATTGCTTGTATTTACATTGTACAATTAAATGAGTTATTTTTTCAATTATAGTTGGCATAGTTGTATAGTACAGTGATCAGAGATACATGTAACTCGCAAAGCAATCACCCCACTAAATTTAGTAGGCCTCTTCCCCCTTACATATATATTACAACATTATTAACCACCTTCCCCATGCTACACTCTACATCTCCATGTCTATTCTGAAACTATTTGTATCTCTTAATCACTTTGCCTTTTTTTGCCAATCCCCCAACCCACCTCCCATCTACTAGCCCTCAAAATATTCTCTGTATCTACGAATTTATTTCCACTTTTGTTCTTGTTGTCGTTTATTTTGATCTTTAGTTTCCACATGTACATGAAATCATGTGATATTTGTCTTTCTCTATCCAACTCATTTCATTCAGCACAATATCCTCTAGGTCTATCAAGGCAATATATTTTTCCATTCCCTCCTATTTAGTCTGTGTGTGTCTTTTAATATGAACTGAGTCTCTTGTAGGAGGCATATGTAGGGGTCTTGTTATCTTATCCATTCAGCCACTCTACCTTTTGGTTGAAGCATTTAAATCTTTTCCATTTCAGGTATTTGTTGATAGGAATGTAGTTATTACCATTCTTTATTCCTGTCTTTGATACATGTTTTTTTTTTTCTTCTTAAAGAAGTCCCTCCAACATTTCCTGCTGGATAAAGTATTCTTGGTTGTAGATCCTGGGTTTTCATCACATGGAATATTTTGTGCCAAGCCGTATTGTCTTGCATAGTTTATTTTGAGAAATCAGCTGCCAATTTTATGGGTTCTCCCTTATAGGTAACTAACTGCTTTTCTCTTGCTGCTTTTAAGATTCTCTCTTTGTATTTAACCTTTGGTATTTTAATTATGATGTGTCTTGGAGTGAGCCTCTTTGGGTTCCTGGTTTTCTGAGACTCTCTGAACTTCTTGGGGTTTTATGTCTATTTCCTTCACCAGATTAGAGAAGTTTTCTATCATTATTTCTTCAAATAGCTCTTCATCGTCTTGTTTTCCTTCCAGTACCCCTATGACATGGATATTTTTTACATTTTATAGTGTCCCATAGGCTCCTTAAATTATTATTATAATCTTGGGTTCATTTTTCTTGCCATTCTGATTGAGTGTCCCTGGTCCCACATCCTCTGTATAGTTCATTTGATCCTCTTCTTTATTCATTCTGTTTATTCCATTTAATAAGCTTTTCATCTCAGATATGTTCTTTACTTCTGACTGGTTCTAATTTATAATTTCCATTTCCATTTTTATGTTTTTTTATCTCTTTGTTAAAGTTCTCACTGAATTCATCTATTCTTCCCCTACATTCATTGAGCATCTTTATAATCAGATAAAGAAGCATCTGTTAGATTGCTTGACTCCATTATTCCTGGATCTCTGTTCTGTTTTCTCATATGAGTTCTGCTTTTTTGTCTTCCCATTTTGGCTACCTTTCTGTTTCTGTTTCTATGTATTAAACAAAGCTCCTAAGTCTCCCAGTCTTATTAGTGTGGATTTGTGAAGTTGGTATCCAGTGGCACAGTCCTGAGAGGAGTTCGGATGCAGGCCAAATTTAGCCCCAGCCTGTGCCCCTCTGGGGCCACCTATTAAGATTCAGCAAGCAATCCACAGATTCTGTGCTTATAACTGCCTCAAAAGACCACACCAGAAACTGAGGTCAGCTCCCACCACTGTGAGTCTTGGTGCTACTCAGCAAGGAGCGCCTGACTCACCGAGGACACACGTATATGTGGCCTGGCTGGGGCCCTGGTTGGGGGAGGCAGAGTTTCAGGGAATCCTCTCAGCAGAGTGACCTCTGTCATCCAGTTTGATGAACTCTCCACTATGGAAGCACTGAGTCTGCACACTGGGAGGGGGGAGGACTCAAGAGGAACAATGGATACTGCTGGTACTCTATATAGAATAAGTCTCGCCTCCGGCCCTCATTCCGACAGCTCAGTGTCCCCCTGTAAGTCCCTGGTGACCCTCAAGCAGCTATCCCAGTGCTGGTGCTCAGAGCAAGCAGGTCCATCACCACAAAAGTCTGCTCGCGGACACCTCCCCTTTAAGAGGTATCAGCAGCTGCTGGCTGCCGTTGCTATGGCCTCTGTCCCACTCAGCCATTCGGGAATGGGCAGTCTCATGTCCTTGCCCTGTCCTATCTCCTCTAGTCGCAGGGTTATTTCTTATTTCTTTCCTTATTTGTAAGCCTTGTTCATCTAGATCCCTGGCGATTTTCCTCACTGTTTGCTCCTTGTTTCTGTCACAACTTTGATTTGGTCACAAGAGGGATGAACTGAGCCACTTTCATCAATGCCATTTTTTTCTCTCTCTGAAACTAAAAAGTTTTTGCACAGCAAAGGAAACTATCAACAAAATGAAAAGACAAAATACTGAATGGGAGAAGATATTTGCCTATGATACATCTAATAATAGGTTAATATCCAAAATTTATAAGGAACTCACACAATTCAACGGCAAAAAAACAAAAAAACAAAAAAACAAAAAAAAAACAAAAAAACAATCAAATAAAAAAAATGAGCAAAGGAGCTGAATTGGCATTTCTCTCAAGAGGACATACAGATAGCCAAGAGATATGAAAAGATGCTCAATGTCACTGATCACCAGAGAATGAAAATTTAATCTACAATGAATTATTATCTCATAGCTGTCAGAATGGTTATCGTCATCAAATCAAAAAACAAGTGTTGGCGAGGATGTGGCGAAAAGGGAAACTCTGTGCACTGTTGGTGGGACTGCAAACTGGTACAGCCACTATGGAAAACAGTTTGGAGTTTCCTCAAAAAATTAAAAATGGAACTACCTTATGACCTACCAATTCCACTTCTGGCTATTTATCCAAAGAAAACCAAAACACTAATTCGAAATTATATATGCACCTCTATGTCCATTTTCAGCATTATTTATAAGAGCCAAGATATAGAAGCAACCTAAATGCCCATCAATAGACAACTGGATAAAGAAGAGGTGGTACATACATACAATAGAATATTACTCCACTATTAAAAAATGAAATCTTACCATTTGTGATGACATAGATGGATCTAGAGGGTATTATACTAAGTGAAATAAGTCAGAGAAATACAAATACCATATGATTTCACTTATATGTGGAATCTAAAGGACCATACAAATGAACAAACAAAACAGAAACAGACTCATAGATACAGAGAACAAACTTGTGATTTTCTGATGGGAGGGTGGTTGGGGGGCAGGGTGAAAAAGGTAAAGGGATAAAGAAGTACAAATTAGTAGTTACAAAATAGTCATGGGGATGTGAAGTAAAGCATAGGTAATAAAGTCAATATTATTCTAATAATTATGTATAATTCCTGGTGAGTACTAGACTAATTGAGGGGATCACTTTATAAATTATATAAAAGTCTAACCACTCAGCTGTATACCTGTATACTTGTATACTTGTAACTAATATAAAATAATACTGAATGTCAACTCTAATTGAAAATAAAAATAAAGAAGTAAAGCAAAAGAAAACAAAAAGAAAATATCAATAATTTTTAAATCGTCAAAGGACTTAATATTTTTTCAAGAAGATACAAAAAAAGAAAAGAGACCAACAAAAGTAAGAGTCTGTGTTTTTGAAAGACAAACAAAATTGGCAGACCATTGGGTATATTAAAGAGAGAGAGAAGACTCAAATAAAAGTTGAAATGAAAGAGGAGACATCATAATTGACATCACAGAAATAAAAATATAAATGAGTACTACGAAAAACTACATGACAAGTTTTAGAAAACCTAGAAGAAATGGATAAATTTCTAGAAATATACAATCCACCAAGCCTGAATCATTAATAAATAAAAAATCTGAACAGACCTATGACTAGTAAGGATATTAAATTGGTATGTTATAAAACTGCTAATAAAGAAAAACTCAGGACTAGATGGCTTCCCTGGAGAATTCTATTAAACATTTATAGTAGAATTAAGGCCAATCCTTCTTAAACTTTTCCAAAAATTAGAACAGGAGAGAGTGCTTCGTACTTATTTTATAATGCCAACATTACTCTAATACCAACATCAAAGGCATGACAAGAAATTATAGGCCAATTATCCTGACATATGTAGATTTTCATCTACGTGAAGATTTTTTTCAAATCCTCCAGAAAGTACTAGGAAACCAAATTCAACAGCACATTAACAGGACCATACAACCATGACCAAGTGGAATTTAACTCTGTGTTCAAGGATGTTTTAACATACGAAAAGTAATCAATATGACATACCAAATTAACAGAAGAATAAAAATTACAAGATCATCTCAACAAATGCCGAAAGTCATATGGCAAAATTCAACATTCTTTCATGATAACAACTCTCAACAAACTAGGAATAGGAAAAAATAAATTCAACATAATAAAAGCTGTATATGGAAAACCTATAGTTAACATCATACACAATGGTAAAAAATACAAAGCTTTTCTTCTAAGATCAGGTACAAGGAATGGATGGCCACTGTTACCACTTCTATTCAATATAGTACCAGAGGTCATAACCAAAGAAATTAGGCAGGAAAAAGAAATAAAAGGCATCCAAAGAATAATTAAGTTAAATTAGTTCCATTTGTAAATGACGTGATCTTATGTATAGAAAATCCTAAAGACTCTGAAAAAAAAAAGAAAGAAAGAAAAGAAAACCACTTTTAGAACTAATAAATTAATTCAGTAAAGTGTTGGGATACAAAATCGACATCCAAAAGTCAGTTGTGTTTCAGTACACTAACAATGAACCATCCAAAAAGGAAATTAAGAAAACATTCCCATTTACAATAGCATCAAAAGAATAAAATACTTAGGAACAAACTTTAAGAAGTGAAAGACTTATACTCTGAAAACTACAAAACATTGATGAAAGAAATTAAAAGAAGACAAAAATAAATGAAAAGTCACCCCATGTTCATGAATTGGAAGACTTAATATTGTTAAAATGTCCACACTACACAAAGCAATTTATAGATTCAGTGCAATTCCTATCAAAATCCCAATTGCATTTTTTTACATAAATAGAAAAAACAATCCAAAAATTCATGTGGAACAACAAAATTCCTGAATAGTCAAAGTAATTCTAAGTAAGAAGAACAAAGCTGGAGATAATACACTTCCTGATTTTGAAATATATTACAAATCTACAGTAACTAAAACAGTATAGTACTTTTTTCTTACTTGTTTATAGTACTTGTTTCTTTCAGTTAGCATGATATCAAGGTTCATCTCTAAAGTAGCGTGTATCAGTACTTCTTTCCTTTTTATGGCCAAATAATATTTTTATGGTATTGATACACAATACTCTGTTAATGCATTTACCACTTGATGGATATTTGGGTTGTTTCTACTTTTTGGCTATTATGAATAATGCTGCTGTGAATGTTCATGTACACATTTTTGTGTAGATATGTATTTTTTCAATTTTCTTGAATATATGGCTAGTAGGACAATTGTTGAATGTCATATACTCTTGATGAATTGGTCATATTGTCATATAATGTGCCCTACTCTCCTGGTGGCTGTTGTAAGGGTACTTTCAAGGAGAAAGTCTATAGTAATCAGCCCCACATAGCATTACTCTCTCTCACTTAAGTTTAACAAGGTTATCTCTTGAGGGGATTTAATCAAGTCTCCAGGGATTTTTTTTTTTTTTTGGCTCCTGGGTAAAGAGTGCTATCCATTAATTATTTTAAATAGAAATTTCAACATCTCACCACCACAGGATGTTTATCAGTGCCAGGCTCTTGTTTAGAGTGAAAATAGTTACTGGGTGAAATTTAGCTTGTAGGGCTTCTGACCATATGTTTCCATTTACATAAAATGTACAAAATAGACAAATCTATAGAGACAGAAAGTACATTAGTAGTTTCTTAGGGCTGTGGTGGATGAAGGTAGTGAAGTGATGGCTAAGGTTACAAGATTTTTATTTGAGGTGATAAAAATGTACTAAAATTGACTGTGGTGATAGCTATACATATCTGTGAATATATATTTTTAAAAACCTTGAACTATACACATAAAATGGATGATTTGTATAGTATGTGAATCTTACCATAGCTGTTTTTAAAAACTGTAAAAAAGTATAGTACTAACATACAATAGACATATAGAACAATGGAATAGAGACCACAGGAATAAACACACGCATATACAATCAACTAATCTTCAACAAGGACCCCCAAAATACACAATGGGTAAAAGATAATCTCTTCTACACATGATGCTGGGAAAATTGGATATCCATGTGCAAAATAATTAAATTGAACCCTTATCTTACACCATAAACAAAAATCAACTCAAAATTAAAGACTTAAATGTAATACCTGAAACTACAAAATGCCTTGAAGAAAATTAAGGGGAAAACCTTTATGACATCGGTCTTGGAAATAATTTCTTGGATGTGATACCAAAAGTACAAGAAACAAAAGCAAAATTAGACAAGTGAGACTATATTAAACTAAAAAAGCTTCTGCTCAGCAGAGAAAATGATTAACAGAGTACAGAGGCAATCTAGAGAATGGGAGAAATATGTGTAAGCCATATATCTGATAAGGGGTTAATATACAAAATATAGAATAAATTGCTTCAACTCATTAGCAAAAAAAATTTAAATGGGCAAAGCACTTAAATGAACATTTCTCCAAAGGTGGCATACAAATGAATAACAGGTATGTAAAAAAGTACTCAATGTTCAACATAACTAATCATCAGGGAAATGCAAATCAAAAGCATAATGACATATCACCTTACATCTGTTAGAATGACTATTGTCTTTTAAAAAGACAAGTTTTGGCAAGGATATGGAGAAACTGGAACCCTTCATTCCCTAAGGTGGGAATGTAATTATGTGTAGCCAGTATAGAAAAGAGTATGAAGATTCTTCAAAAACTTAAATATAGAACTACCATATGATGTAGTTATGCCACCTCTGGTTATTTATCCAAAATGATTACTATCAGGATGACAGATATATGTGATCCCATGTTCATTGCAGTAATATTCACAATAGCCAAAGTGTGGAAACAACCTAAAAGTCCATCTGAAACATCCATGTGTACATAAATGGATAAAAAAAATTTTCATATATATATATATGCTTCATATATATACATACATACCACGGAACAGTATTCAGCCTTAAAATATAAGGAAATCCTGCCATATGTGACAACATGGGTAAACATTGAGGACATTATGCTGTCACAATTAACAGGAGGGTAGATCTCATGTTAAGTGCTCTTATCTCAAACAAAAATTATAAGATGTCATTGCAATATATAAGTCTTGAAAAATTTATGAAAATCAAATATAAAATCTTAAAAATAGAGAGTGGATATGAAGCTCATTCTTGTAAGAAGTATTCCAGTTTGTAAGAGTTATAACAAGAATAACAAATGGGTTAATAGATCTAAGAGTAGTGGACCTGAGAGCCATGTCAGTGCTAGCAAAATGACAAAATTCATATATCATCAAAGTTGTCCTGCAAAAGCTTCTGTGCCTAATGATATTTAAATAAACAAAATATGAAACCTTTTCCAATGTTTGAAGGACAGATAGTAATCAATACACACACACAGTCCCTTCTCCCATTTGATCTCAGCAGTCTTCATTTTTCACAGTAGTAAGTTTTCTAGATATGTCTTGTGAACCTCAAAGTACTAGAGACCAAGCTCCCATTCAAAAGTAGTTTATCTTAAAAGATTGTAAATGCTAATTTTGTGTCCTCTTGAAATATATAAGTTGTACTATTAATAACAACAGCAGCAACAAAGGATATCTTTATACATGTGGAAAAGTACATGTTTATCCACTGTGTTCCCATTAACATAGATGTATAATTATTGTTTATGCATTTATCTTTTAAATCATATAAAAAATAAAAGGAGATACGAAAATACAAAAATACTGTTTTTACATATTTTTAAAAGCCTAGCTCACATTTCATTTTGCTCATAAAACTGTCCTTGATTTCTAACAAATCAGAGTTCTCTAAAGTCTTCTAGCACAATTTATCTCTTAATTATTATCATTAGTATTATTATCGGTCCTTGGTAATAGAAGAGTGGAATAGTAGGAAAGATAGTGGTGGAGGAAGAGAGGTGTACAAGGTTGACTATTTAAGCCTGATGTTTTTCTAGTACCAGCTGGTGAAACAACCTTCTCTCTTTTATATACCTCCTTCCTGAGTCATCTCTTAAATACCAGCAATATAGCTGCCGCTTTAAAAAGGTACAAAGAGAATTTCAAGACATGTCTGAGGTATTATGACTGAAAAATGTCTAGAGAAAGATAAGTATAACCTTTATAGGTATATATACAAGCTTCCATCAGAGCTGCGTTCTGGGTTAGGGTCATTAATTAAACCCTGAGGCAAAGTGGGTGACTTTTATGTGTGCACTTAAATATATATCTTCTCACAGAAATCTCTATATGTTTGTACAGGTGACTTTTTCGTCACACCATAAATCCTTACAGCTTATCTTCTATACCTAAAAGATTATACCTTCAATACTTATGTCATAATTATGGTGGTATTTTTTGTTTTGTCTTCCAGATCCAAGATCCACCTCTCACCTGTCTCCATCCTGCTTTGTGTCTCAGGAGGCTAACTTACATGTACTTATATGTACTCCATCAACAGGCTCCATTCTTCTCTTGCTTTTGGTTGAGGTTTAGCCAATTAGAGGTACCAGCAAGAATTTGGAAGGAGAGAGTAGAATGTGGTTGAGACATTTATTCTCCCAGCTTCTACCCTGCAAGATGCTTATAAGCTGGCTACTTCCTTCAACCAAATATCACAGCCCACTCTAATAGCTGCGGCTACTCATTCTGAGTTACAGGAATCACTTCCTACTTGTACCCTTTTAAGCCTAGGGGTATTAATAGCACATACTGCTATTATTCCCAGAGTATTACATTATCCTTTGTGGTTTCCCTATCCCTTGTTCATATTTTTGTAAGTAGTTCCATTATCAAACTGTCCTCAAATTACTCAATATGAGTGTGGCATTTATTTTTCTGCTGGAACCCTTACTGATGTAACCAGCATCATAGTTACCATTCAAAGAGTACTAGCCAACATTTATTAAGTATTTATTATGTGATAAGCATTATTCCAAACACTTGACATTTACTGACACATTTAAACTTTTACAACTACTCTATAAGTATTACTGTCTTTTCTACAAATCACTTTATCTCTTCTTTCTTTATCTCTGCTCCAGATAGTTTCCTCTACCATTTACTGTGAAAAGAAACTGGAGCTGATCTCTCTCCATAATTCAAAGGAGTATAAATGAATAAGGCCCAGTATGCACGCAAGGCATGCAAAAATAATAATATGGGTAATGAAAAACCATGCTTTGGTTATATTCAGAGAAAAATAAGCAAGGAATGGGTAGAAAAAATGCACAAGGTTAGTGGTATAAATTTGATAAATGACATAGGGAAAGTTGTTCCTCACCTTCCATTTTACTTCATTTTTTTTTTTGTCCTGTCACGAAGAATAATTTTCGGGCTACAAAGAGTAAGGAAAAAATGGTTAAAACAGATTGTTAAAAGGAGAGACAGTAAAAGCCCATGATAAGCAAAATTATAGCAAAACATAAATCTGTTTTATAAAGTTGTTAAAATAAGCTACCAGGAAGAGGAGTGAAAAAAAGAGCATGAGAAAATAGGCCAGAGATGAAAATCAACCATGTCTAATTAGAAATGAGGTCTTCAATCCTCTTGTCCAGGACTTTTTCAATGATACGATACTGCCATGCTTTTATATTGTTTATCATACACATCTTAGATTGTCCTTTTTTGTTTCATAAGTGTTCATATTCCCCCAATAAACAGAGAAAGAATATTCTCTTTCTTTTGAATCCCATCGGTCTAAGCACAAACTAGATATCTGAAAAGAAAGCCATTCTGAATTAGACTGATAGCCTTATGGATCCTTCAAAGTCATGGGAGTAAACAGGACTAAGATTAGTTATTAGACTAAGATGCAGTTTATAGGACTAGCATAACAACTTAGAACATCATACCTTCATCTATGCATTCATTCATTCAACAGGTATTTACTGAGTATCTATTCTGTACTAAAACCTATAAGTGCTTTAGGGATACCTATTAATTGATTCGACCAGTATTTTCTGAATGTCAACCATGTGGACAAACAATTTTTAAGTATTTTGATAAATAAAACAAAAATAGTCCTTGCTCTCAGGGAAGGCAAGTCTAATGGGGGAAGGTAGATGCTAAAAATTAACACTAATTAACTAAAATATTATATGTGCTAAAAATGAGAAGTACAAAGTGCAATGAGAATGAACCATGGGGAGCCCTGACCAAGTTCAGGGGTTAGAGACAGTTTCAGTGACAACATGATCTTTGAGTTTAAAAAAAAAAAAAAGATGAGTAGGAATTAAGAAAAAGGAGGTGAAGAATTGGATAGAGAGCATACCAGGCAAAGAGAACAGTTAAGTACAAAGGCCTTGATATAAAAAGGATCATAGAACATCAAACCATTACAAGAGGAACAATATGGCTGGAATAAAGTGAGTAAAGGAAAGAGTGATACAAGATGATGTTAGAGGGGTAGAGATAATTAAAAGGAAAACCATTATTTGTTTATAGATTTTCAAAATTGTTTCACCTCTCCTTCCTTCCTTTCTGTCCTTGAAAATTCAGGGCTTTTCTAGATGGGCCTTCGTAAAAAGTCTGAACTTCATTCCAAGAGCAATGGGAAGTTTTTGAAGAAAGATTCTGATTCAGGGGTAAAATGATCTGATGTCTAATGTGTTTTCTTTATTTTTTATTAAATTTAATGGGGTGACATTGGTTAATAATGATGTCTAATTTGAAAAGATCTTATTGACTATAATGAGGATAATGAGTTGCAAGAATATAATTGAGGAAGCTATTAAGGACACTAGTTAATGTTTTAAGAAGGAAGGAGTAATGAACCCCATCAAATTGTATTTAGAAATAGACAGTGAGCACTGACATGTGTCCACTGAGTAAAAAGGAAGTCACTGATAACCTCTACAAAGACAGTTTTTGTAGAGTGTTGTGGGCTGAAGCAAGACTGGTAGGTTGAGTAAATGAGAGCTGAGGCAATACCCAGTGAATGTATACAACTTTTTGAGAAATATGGCTGAAGAGAATGCATGGATTTACTAGTTTGTTAATGGGGAGAGGGGTGATTTAATTTTTTTAAGATAGGAGAGACTACAGCATGTATATTTACTGATAAAGAAGCTTCTATAGAAACAGAGAAGTTGAAGATATAAAAGAAAGAAAAAGTAAGGTTTCTAAGAAGGCAGGAGTAGGATCTAATGCACAACTAAATGATTGGCCATATAAAGAAGAATCTCTTCTTCCATCATGACAAGAGAGAATGAAGAAAGGATGAGCACAGATGCAGATACTTACTTTAACCCATCCTCAGGCTGCTAAAGCATGATGGATGGGTACATAACCTGAATCCAGCTAATCACATGGTTTCTCCTGCCCAGGACATTTGATTCTGGAGGAGATGATGCAATGAAACAAAAAGAGAAAAGTGTACATTTTTTAAGAAATAGCAGTTGTAATAATCCCAATGGCAAGGACCATTGACAGAGATGGCATTGGTGCCAGCTGTGGCATTCAGTATCTGTGGTCGCAACATCAGTATCTATGTCAGATGGCTCATACAGTGAAATTATGGTGATAGTGCTTGGTTTTTGCTTGTTTTCTAAATTTGATTCCCCAGGATCCCTAATAATTCTACCAGTTACTCAGTACCCCTTCTAGAAATTCTTCATCTGCTAAAGTCAGACAGAATGGTTTCAATGGTCTGCAACCAAGAAGTTTGATTGATACCACTATGAGAGAAGAAAACAATGTTTTCTAAAAAAATAAGATATCAAATTCAAGTTTAAGAAATTTGGATTTCATTCAATCAGAGGTTGCAAGCTGGAGGCCCATTAGCCAGAAAGTAGTTTTGTTTTTTTAGATTGCTTTTAGGTTGTTTTTAGGTTGTTTTTATTAAATTTAATGGGGTGACATTTTAGGTTGTTTTTTTGTTTGTTTTTTGTTTTTGTTTTTGTTTTGTTTTGTTTTGATTTGTTTGTCCAAATATTTTAAAAAATAATAATGAGTATCCATATTTGGAATTATTTATGTACAACAACATAGATTTTCATATTAACTTGAAAAATAAGATCTGGAAATGCTAGAAACTTCATCCCAGTGCGACAAGAATAAGTTATCTCCTTTAGACGAATAATGTATTTGCCTGCCTACTTCACTCATTTACCTCACAAAAGTGCATGAATGGCCTCAATCAAAAGCATTGGAATTCATAACCTCCGATAGGGAGAGAGGAAAGTGACAAAGATTTAAAAAGTAATAACAGCTTTTTATTTTTTTCAGAAAGACAAATTAAGAAAACAATCTCATTTACACTTGTATTGAAAACTATAAAATACCTGGGAATCGAATTAACCAAGGAGGTAAAAGACCTGTTTTCAGAAAATTATAAGTCATTGAAAAAGGAAATTGAAGAAGATACAAATAAATGGAAGCATATACCGTGTTCATGGGTAGGAAGAATAAACATCGTTAAAATGGACATAATAACAAAAGCAATCTATAGATTCAATGCAATCCATATCAAAATACCAATGGTATTTATCAGAGAGCTAGAACAAATAATCCTAATATTTATATGGAGCCATAAAAAAACCCCGAATATCCAAGGCAATCTTGAGAAAGAAGAACAAAGTTGAAGGTATCACATTACCTGATATCAAACTATACTACAAGGCTACAGTAATCAAAACAGCATGGTACTGGCATAAAAACAGATACATTGATCAATGGAACACAATAGAGAGCACAGAAATAAATCCACACCTATATTCCCACTTAATAAATTACAAAGGAGGTAAGAATATACAATGTGATAAAGACAGTCTCTTCTATAAATGGTGCTGGGAAAATTGAACAGATACATGCAAAAAAAGAAGCTGGACCACCTTCTTACAACATATACAAAAATGTGCTAAAAATGGATTAAAGAT
Source organism: Pteropus medius (assembly GCF_902729225.1). Lineage (NCBI taxonomy): Eukaryota > Metazoa > Chordata > Mammalia > Chiroptera > Pteropodidae > Pteropus > Pteropus medius. The sequence goes on along the minus strand of NW_024353905.1, from coordinate 2,176,675 downwards.
TTAAATGTTAAGACCCAAAACCATAAAACTTCTAGAAGAAAGCATAGGCAGTAAACTCTCTGATATTACTAACAGGAATTTCTTTTCGGATATATCTCCTTGGGCAAGGGAAACAAAACAAAAATTAACAAATGGGACTACATCAAAGGAAACCATCAACAAAACAAAAAGACAACCAACAGTTTGGGAGAAGATATTTGCTAATGATACAAAAAAAACAAAAACAAAAACAACCAATCCAATTAAAAAATGGGTAGAAGATCTGAACGGATACTTCTCAAAAGAGGAAATACAGATGGCCAATAGACATATGAAAAGATGCTCAAGTTCACTAGTCATCAGAGAAATGCAACTTAAAACCATAATGAGATGTCACCTCACACCTGTCAGAACAGCTATCATCAATAAATCAAAGATTAACTAGTGTTGGTGAGGATACGGAGAAAAGGGAACCCTCATACATTGTTGGTGGGATAGAAAATTGGTACAGCTGCTACAGAAAACAGTCTGGAGGTTTCTCAAAAAATTAAAAATGGATATATCTTTGGACCCAACAATTGTACTTCTGGGTATTTATTAAAAGAAAGCCAAAACAATAATTTGTAAAGATCTATGCACCTCAATATTCGTGGCAGCAAAATTTACAATACTCAAGATATGGAAGCAACCTAAATGCCCATCAACAGACAATTGGATAAACAAAGTATGAAGAAGTCTGGAGAAACATGGCAGAGTGAGAGACATCTCCAGATCATTCAATTTGAAACAACAATAAGCGGAACATCTAAAATTCAACAAAAAACACCCAAACTGCACACCAGCATGTCTGAGCATGGGATCTGCACATAAGAACTACAACAGGTCAGAACCCCTGGTGTTGGGTGGTGGACTGTGAGAAATAGGGAAGCTGCCTCTCCCAGCCACCTGAGCTCCCTATGGGAGTGACAGGGGGAGAAGGTGCGGGAAATTTCCTGAACGGCACTGCCTGGGACAGCTGTGAGCTCCATGCAGCTAGCGGCAAGGCGCAGTCATCAGGGCAGAAAGCAGAGAAGCGGGATGGCAGAGTTGATTTTTATCAGCCACGGTTGCAAAACTGAGGCTGAGCTGCAGCCCCCAACCCCCAATCCAGAAGACTGATCCTCACATGTCCTCCAAGTCTGAAAAGTGAAGAGTCCCTGGAGAATCAGAGCAAACGCTATCGAAACTGTCGCTGACACTGACAGGGACTGAGAATGAGGGTAGCAAGAGTAATTAGATATCTACGAGAAAATAAAGAGGCATTACTAAGACTTTATATAAAGCAGGGATCCAAGAGGCTTAGACACCAGCTACTGGAAACCAAAAGAAAAGCGCCTTCTTTGCAACAGGCTAAAGAGAGAACTTTATATAATAAATATTCTTTCTGGAGAAAAAGCAAAATGCATTTCCATTAATGCCCAAGTAGAGAAATAGTCCATTAAACACCATGAATAACCAAGGTGAAAAGGCATCTCAGAAAGAAAAAGAAAAATCTCCAGAAAATAAGCTTACAGACATAAAATATGTGACTTAAATGACATATAATTCAGGATTGTACTTCTGAAAAAATTCAGTGAATTTAAAACGAGTCATATAAACAATTTCAAGAATTGAAAAAATGACTAGATGAGCATGATGAGAACTTTAGCAAGGAGACTGAAACCCTCAAAAAGAACAGAATAGGTGCTCGCTTTGGCAGCACGTATACTAAAATTGGAATGATACAGAGAAGATTAGCATGGCCCCTGCACATGGATGATATGCGAATTTGTGAAATGTTCCATATTTTTAAGATATTCATTAATGATACATCTGATAAGGGGTTAATATCCAAAATTTATAAAGAACTTATACAACTGAACAATAAAAAATCAAACAATCCAATTAAAAAATGGGCAGATGACCTGAACAGATACCTCTCCAAAGAGGAAATACAGATGGCTAACAGATATATGAAAAGATGCTCAAGGTCACTAATCATCAGAGAAATGCAAATTAAAACCACAATGAGATATCACCTGAAACCTATCAGAATGGCTGTCATCGATAAATCAAAAAACAGCAAGTGTTGGTGAGGATGGGAAGAAAAGGGAACCCTCATACATTGTTGGTGGGATTGCAAATTGGTATAGCTGCTATGAAAAACAATATGAAAATTCCTCAAAAAATTAAAAATGGATATACTTTTTGACCCAGAAATTGCACTTCTGGGTATTTATCCAAAGAATAACAAAACAATAATTCGTAAAGATCTATGTACTCCAATATTCATAGCAGCAAAATTTACAATAGCCAAGATATGGAAGGAACCTAAATGCCCAACAATGGATGATTGGATAAAGAAATTATGGTTCACATATACATTGGAATATAACTCAGCCATTAAAAAATGAAATCCTACCATTTGCAACAACATGGATGGACCTGAGGTTATTATGCTGAGTGAAATAAGTCAGACAAAGAAAGATACCATAGGATTTCACTTATATATGATAACTAAGGAACAAAAAGAACAAACTAATCAAAAACAGACTCACAAATATAGTGGACAATTTGGAGACGGACAGAGGGGACGAGTGTTGGAAGGCTGGGGAAAGGGATGAAGGGTTAAAGATGTACATATTAGTAGTTGATAGTTGGGCAGGGGGAGCATGGAAGAGGGAATGCAGTTACCATTAATATGATGGCTAAGTAGAGGACAAGGGGAAGTTGAGGAGCAATTAGTATCGCTTATGAAATTATAGAAGTTCAAATCAATGTACTGTATACTGAAACTAATTTTAATATAAATAAATTCATTTTAAAAAAAATAGAACCAAATAGAACTGGAGATAAAAAAAAACACTGCAAGAGTTGAAAAATGAAAGAGCAAGCTTGGGAAATAGAGTTGACCAAATGGAGGAAAGGATCAGTGATATCGAAGACAGAAATCTAGAAGTAAATCAGAAGGAGGAAGAGAGAAACTGAAGAATTAAAAAAAATGAAAGAGAAATACAAGAACTAGCAGATACCATCAGGACAGGAAATGTAAGAATAATGGGCATTCTGAAAGGGTAAGAAAAGGAGCAGGGATTAGAAAACATTTTCAGACAAATAGTTGACAAAAATTTCCCAAATCCAAGGAATGAGCTGGAGCTTGGAATTCGAGAAGTCAACAGAACTCCCAATTATCTCACCACATAAAGTTCTTCTCCAAGACACATTGTATTAAAGTTATCAAAAAATCAACGAAAAAGACAGAATTCTCAAAGTAACTAGGGAGAAGAAGACGGTAACCTATGTAGAAAAATCCATTAGACTATTGTCGGACTTCTCAGCACACACTTTATAAGCCTGGAAGGAGTGGAATCAAATATTCAAAGTATTAAGTGAAAGACAATATTGTATCCAGCTAAGTTCTCCTTTAGATATGAAGGATAAATAAAGACATTCCAGACATACAAAAATTGAAGGAATTCTCCACTACATGGCCTGCACTACAGGAAATACTGAAAGGAGTAAGATCACCTACAAGAAAATAACCAAAAAAAAAAAAATACCATAACTAGGAGACTAGGAGTAAGGTGACTATTAGGCAAATAGAAACAGAGGAGTACAACCCTTACTAAAAACAGGGCATTATAAGCTTAAACAGTAAGAAGAGATTTGCTATAGCAAGAAAGTAATGAATGTTCAGCATACATAGGGACAAATTCAGATAACAATTACTGAAAAGAGGAGGATTCAAAGATCCAAATTCACAAAGGAGAATGGAAATAAATCACACACAGAAGAAAATGGACAACTGTATGTATGTATGTATGTGTGTGTATGTGTGTATGTGTTTGTGTGTGTATATATATGTGTATGTATATGTGTGTGTGTGTATGTATATATACACATATATATATATACATATATATATATATGTAACTATCCTTTACATATTTATAATGGTAACCACACATCAAAGATTCAGAACTGAAGTATATAATGTAAAACAAGAAAGAGCAGAGGGAAAACCCACAAAAGCCAACCAAAATAAAGAAAACAGAAACACAAGGACAAGGAAGCAATGAAAACACCAAGCTACCAGAAGGCAAAAAATGAAATGGCTATAAGAAGACCTCATAGTTCAATAATCACATTAAATATAAATGGACTGAACTTGCCAATAAAAAGGCACAGAGTTGCAGAATACATCAAAAGCAAACCCGACCATATGGTGCCTCCAGGAGACACATCTCCACTGCAAACACAAATATAGACTCAAAGTGAAAGGGTGGAAAATAATATTTCAAGGAAATGGCATTCAGAGAAAAGTGGAAATAGTGGTACTAATATCAGATGAACTAGACTTCAAAATAAAAAAGGTAAAGAAATATACTGAGGGACAAGTCATAATCATAAAGGAAATCATGTGCCAAGAAGACATAACATTTATTACTATCATTTTATGAGGCGAATATTACCCTGATAACAAAACCTGGTAAAGATAATGCAAAAAAAGAAATCTACAGACCAATATCTCTTATGAACACAGATGCAAAAATCCTAAAAAAGATAATGACGAAAAGAATACAGCAACATATTAAAAAGATTATTCACCATGATACAGTGGGCTTCATCCCAGGGGCACAGGCATGGTTCAACATACGGAAATCGATGAATGTGATACAGCTCATAAACAAATTAAAAAATAAGAATCATATGATCATATCAATAGATGCAGAAAAAGCCTTCAACAAGATACAGCATCGATTTATGATCAAAACACTTAACAAAATCGGTATAGAAGGAATGTATCTTAACATAATAAAGGCCATACATGACAAACCCTCAGTCAACAGTATACTTAATGGTGAAAAACTAAAAACCTTCCTTCTAAGATCAGGAATAAGGCAAGGCTGTCCACTATCACCACTCTTATTCAATATAACATTGGAGGTCCTAGCAAGTGCAATCAAAAAAGAGAAAGATATAAAATGCATCCAAATATGAAATGAAGTCAAACTGTCACTATTTGCAGATGACTTGATTCTCTATATAGAACACCCTAAAGACTTCACAAGAACACTACTAGAAACAGTAAGCGAATACAGTAAAGTCTCTGGATACAAAATCAACATTCAAAAATCCATAGCATTCCTATACTCAATGAAGTGTCAGAAAAAAAAAATAGGAAAAATAATTCCTTTTGCAATTGCAACAAAAAGAATAAAATATCTAGGAATAAATTTAACAAAACATGTGAAGGACCTATATAATGAAAACTACAAGATTCTATTAAATCGAAGAAGATACAAAAAAAATGCAAAGATATTCCGTGTTCTTGGATCAAAAGAATCAACAGTTAAAATAACCATATTATCTAAAGCATTATACAGATTTAATGCAATCCCCATCAAAATCCCATCAGAATTTTTTAAAGAAATAGAACAAAAAATCATCAGATTTGTATGAAAGCACAAAAGACCCCAAATTGCCAAAGCCTTAGAAAAATGAACAAGGCTGGAGGCATCACTCTGCTCGACTTCAAATTATACTACAAAGTGACAATAATCAAAACGCCATGGTACTGGCAGCAAAACTGACACATGGACCAGTGGAACCAAATCGAGAGTCCAGAAGTAAACTCATATTGATATGGACAAATAATTTTCGAACAAAAAAAACCAAAAACATACAGTGCAGAAAGGAAAGCCTCTTCAATAAATGGTGCTGGGAAAACTGGAAAGCCATCTGCAAAAGAATGAAACTAGACTATTTTCTATCACCACACACCAAAATTAACTCTAAATGGATTAAGGACCTTAAATATAAGACCTGAAACATTAAAATGCATAGAAGAAAAAACAGGAACTAAACTCAAGGATCTTGGACTTAAGAGGATTTTATGAATTTGACCTCAAAAGCAAGGGAATTAAAAGCAAAAATAAGTGAATGGGACTACATCAAACTAAAAAGCTCTGCTCAGCAAAAGAAACTGTCAACAAGGTAAAGAGACAACCATCCGAATGGGAAAATATATTTGCAAGCAATGCCTCTGATAAGGATTTAATATCCAAAATATACAAATAACTCATACAACTCAATAACAACAAAAAACACAAATGATCCAATTAATAAATGGGCAGAGGACCTGAACAGACACTTCTCTCTAGAGGACATACAAATGGCCAACAAATATTTGAAAAGATGCTAACATCACTAGCTATAGGGAAATGCAAATCAAAACCACATTGAGGTACCATCTCACACCTGTTAGAATAGCTATTATCAATAGGACAAGTAATAACAACTGTTGGAGAGGATACGGGGATAAAGGAACCCTCATACACTGTTGGTGGGACTGCAAATTGGTACAAACACTATGGAAAACAGTATGGAGGTTCCTCAAAATCTAAGAATTGATCTACCATATGATCCAGCAATCCCTCTACTTGGTATTTATCCCAAAGCCTTGAAAACCCATATCCGAAAAGATATCTGCACACCAATGTCTATAGCGACATTATTCACAGTGGCCAGGACATGGAAGCAACCTAAGTATTCTACTATAGATGATTAGCTAAAGAAGTGGTGGTACATATATACAATGGAATATTACTCAGACATAAGAAGAAATGAAATACTGCCATTTCCAACAACATGGATGGACCTCGAGATCATCATGCTAAGCGAAATAAGCCAGACAGAAGAAGTTGAAAATCACGTGATATCACTTACATGTGTGATATAAACCTTAAATCAAGAAACGAACAGGACAAACACACAGAGATTCATGGACATGTACAATAGACTAGTGGTTACCAATGGGCGGGTGATTCGATTGTGCCCACACTTAAGAGATTTATTACCTAGGCTCAGAGAAGTTAATATCTGTCTTATTCAGATAACACAGGTGGCACCTGACATAACAAAGGACTTAACAAATGCTAGTTTCTCTTTTCATTCACTGAAACTATTCTTACTACATGGTCCTATCCTTCTGCTTCTTGACCTCTGCCACTGAACCAGCTTTTACTACTTATACTGATTTCCAGTCCCTCAGCACATCCTAGTTCTCAAAATTCATCAGCCCAATGGAAGGCTCACTTGCCTCCCTCCCGGCCTCTGATTAGCCATTTCAGTGGTATACTTACTTTCACCTTAGAATCCTTTCTTCCCTGGCACTCCCCAAAGCTATGAGTAACCACTTCTGTTGGCATCTACTATTTCTCAACTGATGAATATTGCCTCAGACACATCACAGAGCCAACTCTTTCATGGTGTCCCCATCTCAGTGAATGACTCCCATATCCACACAGTCAAAAATCTAAGTCATTCTTAACTTTACTTTCCCTCATCTTCCACATCCAATCTCATCAAATCCTGTTGAATCGATCTCAATATATCTCTCAAACCCAACTCTTCTCCACTTCTACAGCTGCTGCTCTCATTTAGAAGCCATCTCTTCCTGGACCACAGCAGTGATTTCCTAACTAATCTTCCTGATGACATCCTCAGTTCTTCCCATCCAGCTTCCATATAGCTGTTCCATAAAGCCTAATCTTATTAAAGTTAGACATATCAATTGCTTTAAACTCATCAGTGACTGTCTACTACCTATAAAGATAAAAACTCCCAATTAAAACATACACAGTCCTCTGTAATTTGGTCCCCTTCTTATATTTCACTCCATCTCTCTCTTGCCATCTATGGCCCGGCCTCGTGGAACTGCTTACAAGGCCTTGAAGCAGGTTAAGTTATTTCATTATTCTATATTTTTATTCATAAAGTGTCATCTATCTACAGTATTCCAATCTGCAGCCTACCCAAATCCAATTTTTCAAGACAAGTCAAACATTCCTTATGTCATCCTATTCTTTGCCTCAGTAGACATATCATTGCTTTATTTGTAGCCTTATTACAACCATAATGAAGGTGTTAATCATCTGGAACCTATAATACTTAAATGCTAGTATTTGTTTTCCTGACTATCTCCACTATTAAACTATGAGACAAAATACAGAACTAAAACAAATGTTACAGTGAAGCTATGTCAGCTAAACCTAAGTATATGCTTTATAATAATAAATACTCAGGTTGTTTCTATGAATGCAGGTAGGTTTCCTCTGAAAAGAGTAAAACAAAACAAAACAAAACAAAACAAACAAAAACAAGGCCTATGGACTCCCCAATGGAAAGTTTTACGATAATAAAGGTGTTCTAAAATTTGACTATTGGTTGGTAACTACCTTTACCCAAGCCCATTAGACTATAAGCTTAAAATGGGTGCATTTTATGGTATGTAAGTTTTACTTCAATAAAGCTATAAGAAATAAATTTTTCAATAGCAAAAAGACATTGATAAAGTGTTTCCTAAAATACATTCCTCCTAAAGAGCTTCTTGGACAGAAAGTAACCAGTAAAAGTAAGATTTTCAAGTAGGTTACCAGTTTCTTAAATTGCAATCTCTACCACATTTAATGTAGCAAGTTAAAAAGAAACAACTTGTACACATATCTGTAAAAAGGAATAAGAAAATGTGGTGACAAGATCTTTCAAATTAAAATATTGGAGAATGTTCCCTGTATTTGTCATGGTTAAAAGAGTAATAGTAAAATAATCTACAAAGTTAAAACGGTACTTCTATGAGACCGAGGGTAAATCAAAGCAAAGTAAGAATGGAAGCATACAGAGAAAGAGAAAGTTAGAATACTTTTGTTTCTTTAATCATTACAGCTGTCAGATCATCAGCATCTCTAAATGGAGAATAGCCCACAATTATAATGGAGACTAACAAAACAGCCAATCTGGCACAAATAACAATCTCTGGAATAGGGTGGAATTCTCCTTTCCCATATTGTATATGATTGTGTGTGTGTGTGTGTGTGTGTGTGTGTGTGTGTGGTGTGTTTCAGCCACAAAAAAGTGGAACCCCTTCCATTTGCAGTAACATAGATGGACCATGAGGACACTATGCTAAGTGAAATGTCAGACAGAGGAAGACAAACACTGTATGATCTCACTTATATGTGGAATCTTAAAAAAAATGATATCATAGAAATAGAGAATAAATTAGTGGTTGCCAGGGGTTGGGGCTAAGGGGGAAATATGTGAAGGTGGTCAAAGGATATACACTTCGAGTTACGACTAATTTATGGTGATGTAACATACAACATGGTGATAATAGTTAACGATACCGTATCATATACTTGGAAGTTATTAAGAGAGTAAATCTTAAAACTTGTCACCCCATATGCAAAAAAAAAGTAACTATATAAGGTGATGGATGTGTTAATTAACCTTATTATGGTAATCATTTCACAATATATACATACATCAAATCACTATGTTGTACACCTTAAACTTATATGATGCTATATGTAAGTTATATTTCAACAAAGCTAGAAAAAAAAGAGACTCCTGGACTGGTAGGCCTCCCTTATAACTGGTCTCCCTGCCTCTATCCTTGTCTCTTACAGTCTCAACCCCACCCGGTAGCCTAAAGAATCTTCTTAAAACATAAATCAAATAATGTTTCTCCTTGGCTTTAAACTTCTCAATGGCTTTCCTAGACCTCTCAATAAAATCCAGGTTATTATAATATTATCGACTATATTCCCTCTGTTGTACTTTACAGCCCACTATGCTGTACATCTGAAACTAATATATTAAATGTCAATTAAAAAAAAAAGCTGACCAACTCAAAAAACAAAATCCAGGTCAGCTTTAGCTAGCACACAAGCTAAAATTGCATTTGCCCAACCATGAATGGACATAGGCTTATTCAAGGCTATGTGATACTTATAAAAACAAACAACAAACAAACAAACAAACCAAAAACTCCTAACAGGTGGGAGAACAAGAGAGATTAAAAATAATAAATGGAAATATATTAATAAATACAAATTTTGTTTGAACATCCTTATTCTTTAAAAGACCCTGCCTATCTTTCAGATCTCTTCACTTACTCATCCTCTCATTCACTATACTCTACCACACTTAGATCCTCCAACATGACAAATTCATTCTCTCTTTGGGGTCTTGAACTTATTCCTCTGCCTGGATTATTATTCACTTATCTTTTGTCTTTGTTGGTTCATTCTCATCTTTCAGATATCATCTCAAATGCAATCTCTTCAAAGAAACTTGATCATCCTAAGTGACTCCCTCTAATTATTTTTTTCATTACCTCTTAATTTCCTTCATAATACATTTTACAGTTTGTATTGTCCTGTTTTTTATTAATTTTCTATGTATTTTTTGTTGCCTGTCTCTGCCTACTAGACTGTAAGTTCCAAAGTGATATAGACAAAAGATATTTTGTTCATGTAGTACTCCAGCATCTACTTCAGTATCTGGCATATAGTTAGTGGTAATAAATATATATTCAATGAATAATTGAATAGTACTCACCAGAATGCCTTTCAGCAAATACTTATTTACCTTATTTTTTGTTAATCCATGGAATTTTTTATAAATGACAAAACACAATGTATTCAATATTCTTCAAAGGAAATGCACAACATATAAATGGCCTTCACTCACACCTCCCACCACATCTCTTTTCCATGATTGCACCTAATGATATAATCTGAGTTGACAGAAACCTCATCTATTCCTATTCTCTGTTAAATGTTTAAACACTCTCTACAACAGTAGCAAGTGACAAAATGTTTCTAGACAAGTTTGAGTAATTCTGAATCAATCCATCTTATCATTACTTTTCATTCTTTTTTATCCTCTGATTAGATAATTTCAGTTGATCTGTCTTTGAGCTCATTTATTCTGTCTTCTGTTTGGTCAAGTCTGTTATTGAAGCTCTCTATTGAATTCTTCAGTCATTACATTGTTTGACTGCAAAATTATTGTTTTGTTCTTTTCATGTTTACTATCTCTTTGTTGAACTTATCATTTTGTTTTTGTATCATTTCCTAATTTTTTACATTGTTTATCTATGTTTTTTAACAGCTCTCTGACATCTTTATAATAATTATTTTGATTTATTCGTCAAGCAATTCATGGATATCTATTTCTTTGGGATCAGTTACAGGAAGTTTCCTGTGTTTTTTTCTTTTTTTTTTTTTTGGTGGTGTCATGTTTCCCTGATTCTTCCTGATTCCTGTAGTCTTAAATAGGTGTCTGCACATTTGAAGAAGCAGTCACCTCTTCCAGACCTTGTCGACTGACATTGGTAAGGAAAGACCTTTACCTGAAGGTAGGAGCAAACTGGAGCAAGCTATGAATCCAGGTTAAGTGGCACAAGGTGCCAAGCTCAGGGATATGTGGCATCTCCAGGTCCAGTGCCTAAGACCACATGAGGCAGCAGTGGTTGCCAGAGCTGGTGGTATGCACAATTGAATGTGGAGCCAGCTACAAGTGTCTTTGTAGTGGCAGGGGCCAGTTACAGACACACACACATAGTGGTGGGAGCCAGGACAGGATGCAAGGGCTGGATACAACTTTGGGTGCAAATAGAGCTGCCAGAACACTAGATGTCACCTCAGTCTACTGTGACTGCTAAGTCTCACCACGGGTACATGGCAGTGGAGGTCAGTGTTGGGAGTCAGGCCAGGCGCATGCAGGTGCACAGCTAGAGGGGCTACCCTTAAGTGTGTGCATGTCAGTGAGGGACATTTTCAGAGATCTAGGTGGTAGTCTTGACCTTGCACAGATGCAGAGGCCTGGGCTGGCTGTCAGTGTGGGTCCCAGCTCTAGCAGGTGGAGGAAAGAGCCAGGAGTGACTCAAGTAGCTGGTGTCTGCTAGTGCAAACATTTGTGGTGCAAAAATCCAGTAAAATCTGCAGAGCATCCATGATGGTTATACTGGCCATTGGTTTCATTAGTGTAGAAAGTTGCTGGGGTTATCTGCAACTATTATGTTGTTAATATTGGTAGCCTCTGATTTTCTTTCTTGTTCTTACCCTTCTCTATACATCTCACCTTTCCTGGTCTCTAAGTGGGGTGAAAATGAAGTGGGTATTTTGTGCATTGCCCCCCAAACCTGTGGAAATTGGTCACTTGTCACCTCTCCCTTTCCCAGTCAAGGGCACTCTTTCTAGCTGGGGAGTTACCTCTTGGCACTGAGCAGTGCTGGCCAGGGAGAAGGGATGATGCAGGCAAAATCAAGCTGCTTTCCTTCCATTTTTTATGAGACCATTCTCCAGTTTTTTGTTCCACTGTGTTGCTGGAGTTTCTTAAATGGACTCCAGATCTCTTCCAGAGCTGTTTTATTCAAGGACATCTATCTAATTATTGATATTTGTGGGGAGATGGAGATTAGTGTCTCTTATGATACCATTTTGGTGCCATCACTCTTAGTCCATTTCAGTTCTCACTAGTCCACCAGGATGTTTCAATTGAGTAAAAAACATCTCTGCACACTTATATAAGGAACAGCACACTTAAAGATGTGGTAGTGACATTAGCATCATGGCAGAGTGAGAGATCATTTTGTTTCTCTTCTTAAAGTAACAATAAGTCAGACAACTTTATTTCAACAAAGGATCCCCTGCTCAACACAGAAACACATCTGGTGGATCCATGCATTGAGATGTCTGAAAGTGGGTGTATCAGAACAAACAGGTGAGGAAGGATGCGGGGGTAGGACAGAGATGGAAGCCACATACATAGTCCAGTACCCATTATGGCCACAGTTGATGAAAGAAGAGTGGAGGATTTGGGCTCCTAACCTTCACAGAGCAGCCCAGAGGGCCTAAGGGGCAGAAGCAACATACTGGCCTAAGTAGACACTGTCCATTGCAGCAAAACCCAGTGATAGGGGCAAAGATGCAGCACAGCAGTGTAGCAGCCATGGAACAATAACCTCCATTACTAGTAAGGAAACAAAGAGGCATACTCATGAACCCAACTCCACTCACCCCTTTCAACCCCATCCCTCACAGAAGAACCTGGCAGAGGCAGAATCCACTAGAGGCAGCAGAGATATGTCAGATTGCACAGCATGGCTGGAAGCCTCTGGTTACAAGGAGGAAGACCAGGAACTCTCACAGCTGGAGCCCCATGTGCTGCAACATCCTACCACAGTAGTGGTACCCTGAAATCAAGAGAATCCAGACACAGAGGGTATGTATACCACTATGGGGAAATGGGGCATTTCTCATGAGCAAGGTGACACCATCCTACCAATATCCTAGAGGTGCCAGTAGTGCAGGTAAAAGAAAACAAAAACTTGTTATAGCACTATCAAGTGAAAAACAGAAAGACCTCTATTTATCTGCTGAATTGTTAACAGCAAAGCAGTACTTAAAAAAGAAAAGAGTTCAGTACCTCAAAGGCCCAGATAGAGACACAATCCATCAATTTCCATAAATATCCAAGGAAGCAAGGTAGTTCAAAAAGAAAAAAATAAGTCTACAGGAAGTAAATTCAAAAACACAGAAGACTTGTGTAAATGACAGAGAATTCAAGGTTGCAGTTATGAAAAAAACTCAACAAGAAAAAAGAAAAAGCAGAAAGGCATTTCAATGACTGCAGGCATAAAATCAATGAACAAAAGTACTTTGCCAAAGAGATGGAAACTATTAAAAAAATAGAAATTCTGGAGCTGAAGAACTCATTAAATAAGATGAAGAATGCATTAGAGAGCATGGGAAACACCGCAGACCACATGGAGGAATGAAGTAATAAGTTTGAAGATAAAATCTAGAAATGACCCGGGTAGAAGAAGAGAAAGAACTAAAAACATGAGAGTGACATCAGAAACATGGTAGAATGAGGGACACCACCAGATCTCTCCCCTTGAAACAGCAATAAGATGAAAATCTAAAATTAATTAAAAAAAAAACACCTAACTCTGCATAGCAGCACATCTGAATGTGGGATCTGTGCATAGGAGCTACCACAGGTCAGAACCCTGAGTGTCAGGCAGTGGATTGGGAAAAGCAAAGAAGCTGCCTCTTACAGCCAGAGCTCCCTGTGGAGGAGGGTGAGGGGAGAAGGTGTGGCGAGTTCCCTGAACAGCCCTGCCTGGGACAGCTGTGACCTCCATGCGATTTGTGGCACGACCAAGTCATTAGAGCAGAAAGCAAATGAATGGGGACAGCAGAGAAACAAAAGTTGATTGTTACCAGCTACGTTTGCAAAACACGAGTCTAAGCCATAGCCAGCATCCCCCAATCCAGAAGGACCCTCCCACATATACTCTGAGACCGAACACCATGGAGCCCCAGGGGAATCTGAGCAAACACTGCCAAAACTGTCACTAACACTGACAGGAACTGAGACTGAGGGTAGGGAGTGTGATTAAAAATCTATAAGAAAAAAAAAAGACATTATTGAGGCTTTATATAAAGCAGGGATCCAAGAGGCTTAGATGTTATCTACTGGAAACCAAAAGAAAAATGCCTTCTTTGCAACAGGCTAAAGAGAAACCTTTATAATAAAACTTCCTTGTGAAAAAAAAATCAGAATACACTTCAATTAATACCCATGTGAAAAAAGTCCATTTAATACCATGAACAACCAAAGTGACAAGGCAGCTCAGAAAGAAAGATAAAGTTCCCCAGAAAATAAGCTTACAGACATAGAAATGTGTGACTTAAATGATAGAGAATTCAGGATGGTATTTCTGAAAAAATTCAATGAGATCCAAAATTATGCAAATCAACAATTTCAGGAACTGAAAAAACATCTAAATGAGCAGAATGAGATCTTTAGCAAGGAGATTGAAACCCTCAAAAAGAAATGAATAGAACTTATGGAGATAAAGAAAACAATGCAAGAGTTGAAAAATGAAATAGCAAGCCTGTGAAATAGAGTCGACCAAATGGAAAAAAGGATTAGTGATATTGAAGACAGAAATCGAGAAATAAATCAGAAGGAAGAGACAAACTGAAGAATGAAAAATAATGAAAGAGAAACACAAGAACTAGCTGAAACCATCAGGAGAGGAAACAAGAATAATAAGCATTCTCGAAGGGGAAGAAAAGGAGCACGGATTAGAAAATATTTTCAGACAATTAGTTGAGGAGAATTCCCCAAACCTAAGGAATGACTTGGAGCTTAGAATTCAAGAAGTCAACAGAACACCCTAATATCTCAACACAAAAAGGCCTTTACCATGATTTACTGTATTAAAATTCTCAAAAATCAACGACAAAGACAGAAATCTCAGGGCAGCCAGGGAAAAGAAGACAGTAACCTATTAAGGAAAACCCATTGGATTGTCATCATACTTCTCAGCACAAACCTTATGAGCCAGAAAGGAGTGAAATCAAATATTCAAACCATTAAATGAAAGGAACTACCGGACAAGAATAATATAACCAGCTAAGCTCTCCTTTAGATATGAAGGAGAAATAAAGACCTTTCCAGACATAAAAAAATTTGAGGTAATGCTAGCCATTACAAGGTCAGCATAACCAGCAATACTGAAAGGGGTCAGCTCACATAAAACAAAATGAAAAAATAAAACATAATTAGGAGTAAAGTCACTATCAGGCAAATAGAAGCAGAGGAGTACAACCCTTACTAAGAACAGGGCATTACAAGCTTAAACAAGAAGACATTTGCTATAGCAAGAAAGTAATGAACATTCAGCATACATAGGGACAAATACACAACAGAGACTAAAAAGGGGAGGATTCAAAGATCCAATTTGAAAAGGGGAATGGAGATAAGGCATGCACAGAAGAAAATGGACGACTGTATATATATAACCATCCTTTACATAATCGTAATGGTAACCACATGCCAAAGATTCAGAACTGAAGTATATAAAATAAAACAAGAAGGACTAGAAGGAAAACCCACAAAAACCAGCCAAAATAAAGAAAACAGAAACATAAGGACAAGGAAGTAATGAAAACACCGAGCTACCAGAAAGCAAAAGATAAAATGGCTATAAAAAGACCTCATAT
>NW_024353905.1:2119231-2160798 GCF_902729225.1 Pteropus medius | reverse complement strand
AGAAGCAACATACTGGCCTAAGTAGACACTGTCCATTGCAGCAAAACCCAGTGATAGGGGCAAAGATGCAGCACAGCAGTGTAGCAGCCATGGAACAATAACCTCCATTACTAGTAAGGAAACAAAGAGGCATACTCATGAACCCAACTCCACTCACCCCTTTCAACCCCATCCCTCACAGAAGAACCTGGCAGAGGCAGAATCCACTAGAGGCAGCAGAGATATGTCAGATTGCACAGCATGGCTGGAAGCCTCTGGTTACAAGGAGGAAGACCAGGAACTCTCACAGCTGGAGCCCCATGTGCTGCAACATCCTACCACAGTAGTGGTACCCTGAAATCAAGAGAATCCAGACACAGAGGGTATGTATACCACTATGGGGAAATGGGGCATTTCTCATGAGCAAGGTGACACCATCCTACCAATATCCTAGAGGTGCCAGTAGTGCAGGTAAAAGAAAACAAAAACTTGTTATAGCACTATCAAGTGAAAAACAGAAAGACCTCTATTTATCTGCTGAATTGTTAACAGCAAAGCAGTACTTAAAAAAGAAAAGAGTTCAGTACCTCAAAGGCCCAGATAGAGACACAATCCATCAATTTCCATAAATATCCAAGGAAGCAAGGTAGTTCAAAAAGAAAAAAATAAGTCTACAGGAAGTAAATTCAAAAACACAGAAGACTTGTGTAAATGACAGAGAATTCAAGGTTGCAGTTATGAAAAAAACTCAACAAGAAAAAAGAAAAAGCAGAAAGGCATTTCAATGACTGCAGGCATAAAATCAATGAACAAAAGTACTTTGCCAAAGAGATGGAAACTATTAAAAAAATAGAAATTCTGGAGCTGAAGAACTCATTAAATAAGATGAAGAATGCATTAGAGAGCATGGGAAACACCGCAGACCACATGGAGGAATGAAGTAATAAGTTTGAAGATAAAATCTAGAAATGACCCGGGTAGAAGAAGAGAAAGAACTAAAAACATGAGAGTGACATCAGAAACATGGTAGAATGAGGGACACCACCAGATCTCTCCCCTTGAAACAGCAATAAGATGAAACAAAATTCCACCAAAAAAAAAAACACTGCAACTTCTGTATGAAGTGCTAAGAATGGAATGTGGGATTCTGTGTGGCAGAGCTGCAGGTCAACCCCGAGCGTCAGGCAGTGGGACAAAGCAAAGAAGCTGCCTCTTACAGCCAGAGCCCCTGTGGAGGTAGTGTGAGGGGAGAAGGTGTATGCAGTTCTCTGAACAGCCCTGTCTTCGGGACAGTCAGAATCTCCATGTGCTACTTCAGCACCACCTCCAAGCTTGCTTAGAGAGCAAACAACGGGGACAGCAGAGAAAGAAAAGTTGATTTGTTACTAGCCACGCTTTGCAAAACACTTCCAGCCCAAGGCCTGGCATCCTCTGAACTAGAAGGACCCTCCACATATACTCTGACCAACACCATGGATTCCAGGGGAATCTGAGCAAACACTGCCAAAACTGTCACTAACACTGACAGGAACTGAGACTGAGGGTAGGGAGTGTGATTAAAAATCTATAAGAAAAAAAAAAGACATTATTGAGGCTTTATATAAAGCAGGGATCCAAGAGGCTTAGATGTTATCTACTGGAAACCAAAAGAAAAATGCCTTCTTTGCAACAGGCTAAAGAGAAACCTTTATAATAAAACTTCCTTGTGAAAAAAAAATCAGAATACACTTCAATTAATACCCATGTGAAAAAAGTCCATTTAATACCATGAACAACCAAAGTGACAAGGCAGCTCAGAAAGAAAGATAAAGTTCCCCAGAAAATAAGCTTACAGACATAGAAATGTGTGACTTAAATGATAGAGAATTCAGGATGGTATTTCTGAAAAAATTCAATGAGATCCAAAATTATGCAAATCAACAATTTCAGGAACTGAAAAAACATCTAAATGAGCAGAATGAGATCTTTAGCAAGGAGATTGAAACCCTCAAAAAGAAATGAATAGAACTTATGGAGATAAAGAAAACAATGCAAGAGTTGAAAAATGAAATAGCAAGCCTGTGAAATAGAGTCGACCAAATGGAAAAAAGGATTAGTGATATTGAAGACAGAAATCGAGAAATAAATCAGAAGGAAGAGACAAACTGAAGAATGAAAAATAATGAAAGAGAAACACAAGAACTAGCTGAAACCATCAGGAGAGGAAACAAGAATAATAAGCATTCTCGAAGGGGAAGAAAAGGAGCACGGATTAGAAAATATTTTCAGACAATTAGTTGAGGAGAATTCCCCAAACCTAAGGAATGACTTGGAGCTTAGAATTCAAGAAGTCAACAGAACACCCTAATATCTCAACACAAAAAGGCCTTTACCATGATTTACTGTATTAAAATTCTCAAAAATCAACGACAAAGACAGAAATCTCAGGGCAGCCAGGGAAAAGAAGACAGTAACCTATTAAGGAAAACCCATTGGATTGTCATCATACTTCTCAGCACAAACCTTATGAGCCAGAAAGGAGTGAAATCAAATATTCAAACCATTAAATGAAAGGAACTACCGGACAAGAATAATATAACCAGCTAAGCTCTCCTTTAGATATGAAGGAGAAATAAAGACCTTTCCAGACATAAAAAAATTTGAGGTAATGCTAGCCATTACAAGGTCAGCATAACCAGCAATACTGAAAGGGGTCAGCTCACATAAAACAAAATGAAAAAATAAAACATAATTAGGAGTAAAGTCACTATCAGGCAAATAGAAGCAGAGGAGTACAACCCTTACTAAGAACAGGGCATTACAAGCTTAAACAAGAAGACATTTGCTATAGCAAGAAAGTAATGAACATTCAGCATACATAGGGACAAATACACAACAGAGACTAAAAAGGGGAGGATTCAAAGATCCAATTTGAAAAGGGGAATGGAGATAAGGCATGCACAGAAGAAAATGGACGACTGTATATATATAACCATCCTTTACATAATCGTAATGGTAACCACATGCCAAAGATTCAGAACTGAAGTATATAAAATAAAACAAGAAGGACTAGAAGGAAAACCCACAAAAACCAGCCAAAATAAAGAAAACAGAAACATAAGGACAAGGAAGTAATGAAAACACCGAGCTACCAGAAAGCAAAAGATAAAATGGCTATAAAAAGACCTCATATTTCAATAATCACTCTAAATGTATTGGACTGAACTCACCAATAAAAAGGCACAGAGTTGCAGATTGGAACAACAACAACAACAACAAAACCCAACCATATGCTGCCTGTAGGAGACACATCTCAGCTCCAAAGACAAATATAGACAGAAAAAGAAAGGGTGGAAAATGATACTTCAAGCAAATGGCGTTCAGAGAAAAGTGGGAGTAGCAGTAATAATATTGAATCAAATAGACTTCAAAATAAAAATGATAAAGAATGATACTGAGAGATACTTCAAAATGATAAAAGGAATTATGCACCAAGAAGACATAACACTTATCAATATCTATGTTCCCAATACGGGAGCCCCGAAATATATAAGGCAATTACTAATGGAACTAGAGGGAGAAAAAGATCAAAATTCTATCATACTAGAAGACCTAAATACCCCACTGTCAGATATGAAAAGATCATTCAAACAGAAATTCAATAAGGAAATAACATCCTTAAATGACACATTAGACCAATGGGACATAATTGACATATATAGAACTTCCATCCCAAAGCAGCTGCTTATACATTCTTCTCTACTGCATATGGAACAGTCTCAAGGACTGACCATATATTGGGACACAGAGATAGTCTCAACCAATATAAGAGAGTTGACATCATACCAACTATATTCTCTAATCATAATGCTTTGAAACTAGAGATCAACTGTAAAAAGAACGTGGGAAGAACCACAAATACATGTAGATTAAATAACATGAAGAATAATGGGGTTAGACAAGAAGTAAAAAAAAAAAAGAGATCAAGAGATACATAGAAATGAATGATAATGATAGTACAACATACCAAAACTTTTGTGACACGGCAAAAGCAGTCATAAGAGAAAAGTTCATATCATTATAGGCCTATCTCCAAAAACAAGAATGAGCTCAAATAAACAACCAATGCTTCATCTTAAAAAACTAGAAAAAGAAGAACAAGTGAAGCCTAAAATCAGCAGAAGGAAAGAAATAACCAAAATTAGAGCAGAAATAAATGAAATTCAAAACAATAAAACAATAGAAAAAATAAATGCAACAAACAGCTGGTTCTTTAAGAAGGTTAATAAAACTGACAAACCCCTGGCTATACTCACTAAGAAAAAAGAGAAAGGACACAAATAAACAAAATCAGGGATGAAAGAGGGGAAATTACAACAGACATCGCAGAAATACAAAGAATCATATGAGGATACTATGAAAAAGTATATAACACCAAATTTAATAACCTAGAAGAAATGGACCAGTACTTAGAAAAATACAATCTTCTAGACTGAATCATGAAGTACTGGAAAATCTAAATAGACCGATCAGCAGTATGGAAATTGAAACAATCATCAAAAATCTACCAAAAAGTAAAAGTCCAGGACCAGATGGCTACACCAGTAAATTCTACCAAACATTCAAAGAAGATGTAATACCTATGCTCCTCAAACTCTTCCAAAAAATCGAAGAGGAGGCAATACTTCCCAACTCATTTTATGAGGCCAATATTACCCTGATTCCAAAACCTGCTAAAATAACAAACACACACACACACAAACTACACACCGATATTATTCATGAACACAGATACAAAAATCCTAAATAAGTTACTAGCAAACCAAATAGAGAAACATAATAAAAGGATTATACACCATGATCAAGTGGGCTTCATCCCAGGGGCATAGTGAGGGTTCAGCATACTCAAATTGATTAATGTGATACACCATATAAACAAATTAAAAAATAAGAATCATATGACCATATCAATAGATGCAGAAAAAAGCCTTCAATAAGATACAGCATCCATTTTTGATCAAAACACACAACAAAATTGGTATAGTAGGAAAGTACTTTAACATAATAAAGGCCATATGTGACAAACCCTCAGCCAACAGTATACTTAATGATGAAAACTAAAATCTTCCCTCTAAAATCAGGAACAAAGCAAGACTGTCCACTATCACCATTATTATTCAATATAACACTGGAGGTCCTAGCGAGTGCAATCAGGCAAAAGAAAGAGGTAAAAAGCATCCAAATAAAAAAGGAAAACTATCATTATTTGCAGATGACATGATTCTCTATATAGAAAACCCTAAAGACTCCACAAGAACACTACTAGAAACAAGAAGCAAATACAGTACAGTTTCTGGATACGAAATCAACGTTAAAAAATCCATAGTGTTCCTATACTCTAATAATGAAGTGTCAGGAAAAGATGTAGAAAAAAATCATTCCTTTTGCGATTGCAACAAAAAGAATAAAATATCTAGGAATAAATCTAATGAAACATGTGTAGGACCTTTTAATGAAAACTATAAGACCCTATTAAAAGAAGATAGAAAGAAATGGAAAGACATTCTGTATTCTTGTATTGGAAGAACCAACATAATTTAAATGACCTTATTACCTAAAGCATTATACAGACTTAATGCAATCCCCATCAAAATCCCATTGGCATTTTTTAAAGAAATAGAACAAAAAATCATCCAACTTGTATGGAAGCACAAAAGACCTTGAATTTCCACAACCATCCTGAGAAAAAAGTACAAGGCTGGAGGCATCATTCTGCCTGACTTCAAATTATACTACAAAGTGACAGTAATCAACGCGGCATGATCGGAAGTTAAGCATGGTCGGGCCTGGTTAGTACTCGAATGGGAGACCATCTAGGAAGACCAGGTGCTGTAGTCATAAAAAATTTAAAAAAATATATATATATATAAGGGATTGTAAGCTGACAAGGTCCTTGCAATCTGTGAGGTCAACTAAGGGTCGCCTCACCTAAAAAATAAAATAAATAAATAAATAAAAACAAAATTGTGACATGATATTGGCAGAAAAGCAGACACACAAACCAGTGGAACAGAATCGAGAGTCCAGAAGTAAACCCATATTGATGTGGGCAAATAATTTTCGACAAAAGAGCCAAAAATATACAGTGGAGAATGGACAGCCTCTTTAATAAATGGTGCTGGGAAAACTAGAAAGCCACCTGCAAAAGAATAAAACCAGACTGTTGTCTATAATCACACACCAAAATTAACTCAAAATGGATTAAGGACCTGAATATAAGACCTGAAACGGGAAAATGCATAGAAGAAAACATAGGAACTAAACTGAAGGACCTTGGACTTAAAGAGGATTTTATGAATCTGACCTCAAAAGCAAGGGAAGTATATCAAAAATAAATAAATGGGACTACATCAAACTAAAAAGCTTCTGGAAAGGAAAAGAAGCCATTAACAAGGATAAAGAGACAATAATCCGAATGGGAAAATATATTTTCAAGGAATGCCTCCGATGAGGGCCTAATATCCAAAATATACAAAGAAGACATACAAGTCAATAAAAACAAAACAAAACAAACAAACAAACAAAAAAAAACAAATGATCAAATCAAAGAATGGGAAGAGGACTTGAACAGAGACTTCTCCCTAGAGGACATACAAATGGCCAAAAAATAGTTGAAAAAAATACTCAACATTGCTAGCTATTAGGGAAATGTAAATCAAATCCACAATGAGATACCATCTGACACCTGTTAGAATAGCTATAATCAACAGGACAAGTAATAACAACTGTTGGAGAAGATACAGAGAAATGGGAACCCGCATACACTGCTGGTGGGACTGCGAATTGGCACAGCCACTATAGAAAACAGTATGAAGGTTCCTCAAAAACCTAAGAATTGATCTACCATATGATCCAGCAATCTCTCTACTGGTTATTTACCCCAAAGACTTGAAAACCCATATCCAAAAAGATATTTGCACACTGATGTTCATAGCAGCATTGTTCACAGTGGCCAGGAAATGGAAGCAACTGAAGTGTCCTACGATAGATGATTGGCTAAAGAAGCTGTGGTACATATATACAATAGAACATTACTCAGCCATAAGAAGAGATGAAATACTGCCATTTGTGACAACATGGATGGACCTTGAGATAATCATGCTAAGCAAAATAAGCCAGACAGAAAAAATTGAAAATCACTTGATATTTCTTATATGTGGGACATAAACCTAAAAGCAAGAAATGAACAGGACAAACAGAGACTCATGGACATGGACAATAGACTACTGGTTACCAGAGGTTGAGGAGAGGGGAAGACGGGATAGACGGGGTAAAAGGGGTCAAATATGTGGTGACAGAAAGAAGTCTAACTATGCGAGGTGAACACACACACACACACACACATATATATACATATATATATATATATATATATGCCTTATTTTTAAAATGTACAGCTGAAACTTATTGGATTTTGTTAACCAATGTCACCATAAAAATAAAAAAATAAATTTAATAATTAACTAATTAATTAATTTTAAAAAAACTCTACATGAGTAACATGAGATTAATGGGTATTCCAGAAGGAGCAGACACAGAGAAGAAAACAGAGAACCTATTCAAACAGTTGATTAGAACTTCCAAAATGTATGGAAAGAGACTCTTGAATTCAAGAAGCTAACAGAACACTTAATTATGTCAATGCAAAAAGTTTATCTCTAAGACACATTATAATAAAACTGTCAAAAGTTAATGGCAAAGAAAGAATTCTCAATTAAACCAGGGGGAGGGGGAAGACTGTAACCTACAAAGGAAACCTCATTAGATTATTATAAGAATTTTCAATAGACTTTACAAGCCGGGGGAAACTGGAATGAGTTATTCGCTATATTGAAAAAGAGAAACTATCACACAAGAATAGTATATACACCAAAATTACCCTTTAGATATGAAGGAGAAATAAAAGTTTTCTCATACAAACAAAATCTGAGGGAATTTACCACCACAAGACCTGCATCACAAGAATTGTTGAAAGGAGCTCTTCTACTTGAAACAAAAAGACGAAAGTACACAAAACTTTGAGTATGATGACAAACAGAATCAGGGAATTGCAACTCTATTTTAGAATATGGTATTAACCCTTTTTCTGTTTCAAAAAAAGAAAAAAGTGCAGTTTGCTGCCAGCATTTATTTAATATCATGGGTAGAACTGCTACGTTTTCTAGGATTTGACATTTTCAGTGATCAAACTACTAAAAATAGAATGCTATAAATAGAATGATGCCATTTGCTTCCAAGACTATTGATAAACTAAAGCGACGTGAGAATAATAAAAGTGAGATATTTCATGGCAAACTTTGAAGGTAAGGTTAGGACCGTAACCCAAGAGTTATCTCAGGATAAACGCTGCATATGCAAGTGCCGTCAGTGAGTGTTGTAGCAAATGGGAAATGGGTTAAAAATTATGACATAAAGTTTAAAGGACAAAAGGCATTTTTAAAAAAGACTGTAACTTCTACAATTTGGAAAAGAATGCATGGCATAACAAGGGATAATTTGTCATGACAAAAATATAAAAGGAGAGAAGGAAAAAGACTGAAATTATACAGATGAATAAAGATGCAACTGTAAGATAAAGCAATATTGTATGTATGAAGCACTTTTTTTTTTTATGAAAAGCTGATGATAACCATACACAAAATCTAGAGATGAGACATTTAACATAAAAAAAGAAAAAACGGAGCAAAAAGTCATAGAAAACCACCAAACTAAAACAGCAGACTGAAATGCAAAGGAAAAGAAACAATAAAGATACAGAGCAACCAGAAAACAAAAGATAAAATGGCTGCAGTAAATCCTCATAATCAATAATCAATCTAAATGGAAACAGACTGAACTCACTAAAAAAAAAGGCATAGAATGCAGAATGGATTAAGAAACAAGACTCAACTAAATGTTCCTTCAGTAGACCTACCTCAGCTACAAAAACAAACAGGCTCAAAATAAAGTGGCGGAAGATGATACTCCAAGCAAATGGCATCCAGAGAAAAGCAGGGGTAGCCATACTTATATCTGATGAAATAGACTTCAAAATAATAATGGTAACAAGAGACAAAGAGGGACACTTCATAACGATAAAGGAGACAATACACTAAGAACACATAACACATCAGTATATATGCACCCGATCTTAGAACACCAAAATATACAAAGCAATCACTGATAGACCTACAAGGATAAAATGACAAAAAAAAAATGATAGTAGGGGACCTTAATACTCCATTAACAGCAATGACTAGATCGTGCGAACAGAAAGCCAATAAGGAAACATTGAACTTAAACAATTTATGAGGCCAAATGGACATATTTGATATTTAAAGAACTTTCCATCCAAAAATGAAAAAAACATATATTCTTCTCAAGTGCACATGAAACAGTCTCAAGGATAGATCATATGTTTGAACACAAAGATAGTCTCAATAAATTTAAGAAGACTGAAAGTCATACTAAGCATGATTTTAGACCACACAGTATGAAACTAGAAATTAATTATGAGAAGCTGGAAAAATCATAAATAAGTAGAGATTAAATAGCATGTTATTGAACAACCACTGGGTCAAAAAAGAAAAAAAAGAGATCAAAAGATACATAGAAACAAATGAAATTGAAAATATGACATATTAAAATTTGGGGGATGCAGCAAAAATGGTACTAAGAAAGAAGTTTACAGAATTACCAGCCTACCAAAAGAAACGAAAATATGTAAACAATCTAACATTACATATGAAAGAACTAAAAATAAGAGCAATGCCCAAAGTCAGTAGAAAGAAGGAAATAATAAATATTACAGAAGAAATAATTTAAATAGAAAAAAAGAATAGAAAAAGTTAATGAAACAATGAGTTGTTTTTTTGTTTGTTTGTTTGTTTGTTTTTGAAAAGATAAACCAAATTGACAAACCTCTGGCTAGACTAAGATAAAAGAGAAAAGACTCAAATAATCAAAATCAGAAGTGAAAGAAAAGTTACAACAGACAACACAGAAATAAAAAAGGATTATACAAGAATACCATGAAAGGCTATAGAGCTCCATATTAGATAACCTAGAAGAAATGGACAAGTTCTTGGAAATACATATCCTTCCTACACTGAACCGTTAATTGAAAGCCTATATACACCAATAACTAGTAAGACAATTGAGACAGTAATTACAAACCGCACAAAACACAAAAGTCCAGGGCCAGATGGCCTCACTGGTGAATTTTACCAAACAACCAGAGAAAATTTAATATCTATCATTCTCAAACTCTCCAAAAATTTGAAGAGGAGGGAATACTTCTTAACTCATTTTATGAGGCAAATATTACTTTGATACCAAAACCAGCTAAAGCCAACACAAAAGAAGAAAATTAGAGACTAGTAACTATCATGAACATGGATGCAAAGATACTAAACAAAGTACTAGCAGATAAAATACAACAATACATTAAAAGGATCTTATGTTATGATCGAGTAGGGTTCATTCTAGGGATGCAAGGATGTTTTAATATATACAAATCAATCTATAGGATATACCACATTAACAAAATAAAAGGTGAAAATCATATGATCCTATCAATAGATGCAGAAAAAGCATTTGACAAGATACAACATTCATTTAGGATTATAACACTCAATAAAATGTGTATAAAAGGGAAGTAGTTCAACGTAATAAAAGGTCATATATGACAAACCTTCAGCTAATATCACACTCAAAAATAAAAACCTTAAAGCTTTTCCTTTAATATCAGGAAAAAGACAAAGATATTCACTCTCACCACTGTGTTTTAACATAGCAGTGGAAGTCCTAGCCAGAGCAATCAGGCAAGAAAAAGAAATAAAAGAAATTAAAATTGGTAAGGAAGAAGTAAAACCATCACTATTTGCAGGTGACATGATTCTCTATATAGAAAATCCTAAAGATTCCATCAAAAGACTATTAGAAACAATAAACAAATATAGTAAAGTTGCAATATGCAAAATCAATATACAAAAATCCATTTTGTTCCTATATACTAACAATGAAATACCAGACAGAAAAATAAAGAAAACAAACCCATTTACAATTGCAATCAAAAGGATAAAAAAAACTAGGAATAAACTTAACAAAAGAAGTGAGTGACTTGTACACTGCAAACTATGAAAGAAATTAAAGAAGACACAAAGAAATGGAAAGGTATTCCATGTTAACAGACTGGAAGAATTAACATTGTCAAAATGGCCATATTACCTAAACCAATATATAGATTTAATGCAATACCCATCTAAATCCCAACTGCATTTTCAAAGAACTTGGAAAAAAAAAAACCTCAAATTTGTATGGAACCACAAAAGTCCCCAAATAGAGAAAGGAGTCCTGAGAAAAAAGAACAAAGCTGGAGGTATCACAGTCCCTGACTTCAAACTATACTACAAAGCTCTAGTAATCAAAACAGCATGGTATTGGCAGAAAAACAGACACAAGAACAATGGAATAGAATTGAAAGTGTAGAAAATAAACCCACATGTATACGGGCAACTAATATTTGATGAAGGTGGCAAAACACATTGGAGAAAGGGAATTCTCTTCAATAAATGGTATTGAGGAAACTGGAAAGCTACATGCAAAAGAATGAAACTAGACTGCTATATCTGATGTGTACGCAAAAAAATTAACTCAAAATTGATTAAATATTTGAATATAATACCCAAAAAATAAAATACATAGAAGAAAACGTATGCACTAAAGCTATGGTTGTTCATTTCAGAGGGGTTCTTGTGAACTTGACCCCATAGGTGAGGAAGGAAAACAAACAAATGGAACCATATCAAACAAAAAAAGCTTCTGCACAGCAAAAGATACCATCAACAAAACAAAAAAGTAATGAACCAAATCACAGATGATACCTCCAATAAGGATCTAATATCCAAAATATATAAAGAACTCATACAACTCAGCAACAGCAACAATAACAAAAACTGTGTAGAAAACCTGAATAGACACCTTCCCAAGGAAAACATACAGATAACAACAGGTATGTGAAAAGATGCTCAACTTTACTAGTTATAAGAGAAATGCAAATCAAAACCATAATGAGATACCACCTCACACCTGTTAGAATGGCTATTATCAATAAGACAAGTAATAAGTTTTGAAGAGAATGTGAAGAAAAGGGAACCATCATACACTGCTGGTGGGAATGTAAAATGGTACAGCAAATATGGAAAACAGTATGGAGGTTCCTCAGAAAATTAAGAATAGAGCTACCATGTGAATCAGAAACCCCTCTTCTGTGTATCTACTCAAAAAATTTTAAAATATTTATTCATAAAGATATATGTACACCTACATTCATTACAGCATTATTCATGGTAGCCAAGACATGAAAATAATCCAAGTGTCCTTCGATGGATGATTGGATAAATATGTCGTACATATATATAATGGAATAATACTCAGGTGTAAGAAAAGATGAAATATTACCATTTGTGACAACATGGATAGATTTTGAGAGTATTATGCTAAGCAAAATAAGTCAGATGGAAAAGAATAAGAATCATATCAGTTCATTCATATGTAAGATATAAAACAGAAAGCAACAAATGAACAAACAAAACAAACAAATAAAAAAACTCATTGACACATACAAAAATATGGAGGTTACTAGAGGGAAAGGGGGTAGGGAGAGGGTGAAGAGGGTAAAGGGGGTCAAATATATGGTGGCGGAAGGAGACTAAACTTTGGATGATGAGCACACAATGCAACATACAGATGATGTATTATAGTATTTTATATTTGAAACTCATATAATTTTATTAACCAGTGTCACCCCAATAAATTTAAAAATAAAAAAGGAGAACAGAATTCCACATTAGAAGGTAGGCACAGGCAAGTCATAGCTATCAATTTTTCTCCTCTTCTGTCCTTAAGACAGAGGAAACTATGGGAAAGCAAAATTCTATACATACGTGCAGATATACTTAGTGCAAACAGAAAATTGTGTTGCATAAAAGCAATTGCTAAAAATTTTAAAATTTTCAACAGAACCACTAGAAATTCAAAGTTTGGGGGTGGGGTAGGAGGAATAGCTGCTTATCAAAATATTATTCAAAGACTTTATAAGGTCACTGGATCATGGCTGTTACATTACTTCCCCTTAAACTGGTCATTTAATAGCTGATCATTTTAAAAAACAGAAAAGGGATACCATCCTTGTTTGCAATTTTCTCTATTATTGCCATAGAGAAACAGAGCTTTATTTAAGTGAGGGAGGCTTTCACAACATTATGTATCTAGGTAGAGAGAGCAAATCACTTTTGAGAAAATATTATTTGTTCTGAGAAGACTAGACCCTCTTAGTTGAGTATAAAGACTAGCAAGGGACTGATTATTTTTTTTTAAATGGTGACTGGACAACCATATAGCCATGCAGAAATAAACTGCAGGTGCATTAAAGTCCTAAGTATTAGAAGCAAAACTGTAAAACTTTTAGAAGACACAAGGGATTTCATTAAAATAAGGCAAATTGGAGTGAGGAAAGGTGTCTTCAATAATATATAGAATAAGGCACAAAACACAAGAAAAATTGATCCATTTGACTCAAAATTTAAACCTTTAAAAAATAAAATAGCATAAACAGAATTTTAAAAAAATAGCAGTCTACTATAAAATGGATGGTGGTATGTCAAAAGGACACAGGAGCCAACCTAAAAGAGTTCTTAATGGCCAAAGCTGGAACAATTTGAGCAACAAAGTAAATAACAATAATATAGGATTGTAACCCAAAGATAAAGACAAACCTCCATCAGTCCACACTGATATACATAAATTATTGAATAAGTAAATATATGGGAATGAAGGGACACATGTTTCTTACAGAAAAAGTCCAATTAACAAATGGAGGGAGGAGTGGAGAGGGAGAGGAGAGGAGAGGAGAGGAGAGGGAGAGGGAGAGGGAGAGAGAAAGAGAGATTGAGAATTGGAGGGAAATAACCCAATGGTCCTCAGAAGATGGACAAATAAACAAAATATATTCATTGCATGGAATACTATCAAGCAGTTTAAAGAACCAGATTCATATATATAAAACAGGGATAAGTCACAGATCCTATTTTGAGTAAAAACAAGTTGCAACAGGATAAGTATAGTATGATACCATTTTATGTAAAGGTTGAAAACACTTAAAATAATATTATATATCATTTGTGGACATATTAATATGTAATGAAACTACAAATACATATGAATGAGAATGATAAAATTTTAGGATAGTGATTACCTCTTGATAGGCAGATAAAGGAAATGGATAGGGAGAGTGGAGTTTTAGTTGTATCTGTAACATTTAAATATTTCTTATTTGAGAGTTCTGAACTAAATAGAAATATGTTAAAATGTTTATTTTGAAAAAAGATATATGGATGTATTTTTATTATTGTCAATTTTTTCCAAGTTCAAATGCCTTTTGGTTTGAAGAGTTAGCAAGGGAGATCACACCATAAGTATATATTGATCTCCAAAAAATCTTTAGATGTTCTAAGATGCACAGATATACATGCATCTCTTTGTGAATACCCAAGTGTTATGGGTTGAATATTGTCCCCACAAAAGATACTTTGAAGTCCTAGTTCCTGGTACTTGTGAATGAATATATCAACTGAGTTGATAAAACTTTTATACCAGCAGAAACACTACGAACCTGGAATGAAAGGGACAGAAATTTGATGTAATAAAAGAAGAAAAATTTTAAGAGCAGAGCCATGGATGCAGAGGTCTGGGCTAATGGGACTTTCTCAGGCCAAGAGGGCAGTACTACTGACCTGGCAGTCTGTGAGGATGAGACCACAGAGCATCAAGCCACAGAAAATTATTCGCAAGCTGTGAAATTTAATAAAATATTCCCTGCTGAGTTTAGGACTTTCCTAGGATTCATGACCCCTTTTTTTCCTTCCAATATCTTCTTTTTGGAAAGAGAATGTCTATACTATGCCTGTCTCAACATTGTATTTCAGAAGCAGATCATTTCCAAAATAACCCATTTCTGATTAGACAGTTTAAAAGATAAGATTTGGCACATCGAGCTGATTATATTTAGTTAAGATTTTGAACTTAGAATTAATGTTGGAATGGGTTAAGACTTTTGGGGATGTTGGGATGAGATAAATGTATTTTACCTATGGAAAGGACTTGATATTTAGATAGAGGACATACTCTTATGGGATGAACTGTGTTCTCACCAAAAAATATATTGAGGTCCTAACCACCAATCTGTGAATATCATCTTATTTGGAAATAAGGTCTTTGCAGATGTAATCAAGTTAAGATGAGGTCATTAGGGTGGGCTCTAATCTAATATAACTGGTGTCCTTATAAATAACTGAAAAACTATAAATGGGATTGCTTTAATTTCTCTTTCTGATAGTTTATTAATAGTATATAGAAACGCAACAGATTTTTATGTATTAATTTTGTACCCTGCAACTTTACTATACTATTAGTTCTAATAGTTTTTTGGTGGAGTCTTTAGGGTTTTCCAAATATAAAAATAAGTAATCTACAGACAGTTATAGTTTTAGTTCTCTGTTTCCAATTTGGATGCTTTTTATTTATTTTTCGTGTCTGATTTCTAAGGCTAAGACTTCCAATATTGTGTTGAATAAAAGTGGTAAGAGTGGGCAACCTTGTCTTTTTCCTGATCTTGGAGGAAAAGCTTTCAGCTTTTCAACATTGAGTATGCTAGCTGTGGGTTTGTCATATATGGCCTTTATTATTTTGAGGTATGTACCCTCTATATCCACTTTGTTGGGAATTTTCATCATAAATTGATGTTAAATTTTGTCAAGTGCTTTTTCTGCATCTATTGAGATGATCATAGAATTTTTGATTCATACATTTCAATATCAAAAAAACAAACAATTCAATTAAAAATGGGCAGAAGACATGAATAGAAATTTCTACAAAGAAGACATAAAGATGGCCAACAAACACATAAAAAGATGCTCAACATCACTAGTCATCGGGGAAATGAAATCAAAACCACAATGAGATGTCACTTCACAGCTATCAAAAAGACAACAAATAACAAATGTTGGTCATGATGTGGAGAAAAAGGAACCCTTGTATAGTGTTGGTGGGAATGTAAATTGGTGCAGCCACAATGGAAAACAGTATGTAGGTTCTTCAAAAATTAAATATAAAACTACCATCTGATTCAGCAATTCCACTTCTTGGCATTTATCTGAAGAAAATGAAAACTCTAATTCGTAAAGATATACCCCCTAACTAACTCATTGCGGCATTCTGTTACTATATATATATATATATATATATATACCATTATATGACAAAAAATAATTGGTTTTTTATTATTGATAGTATATATATATATAATTATCTCAGACTTCATATGACCCAGCAATTCCGCTTTGGTAGATTATTTATCCAAAGAGGAATGGATTTAAAATTATATATATGCAATTAATAATTGTATATATATTGATATTATTAATATTATTATTATTATTATTATTAGTGATATTGTGTTATTGATATTGTTGTGTGTATATGTATATATATATATATATATATATATATATATATATATATATATATATATATATACTGGAATACTATCCAGCCATATAAAAGAAGTAAATCTTGCCATTTGAAACAATGT
The DNA here is from genome assembly GCF_902729225.1 of Pteropus medius. NCBI lineage: Eukaryota > Metazoa > Chordata > Mammalia > Chiroptera > Pteropodidae > Pteropus > Pteropus medius. The sequence continues at coordinate 2,144,150 of NW_024353905.1, read as the reverse complement.
GGATAAACCTAGAGGATACTAGAATATTACGCTAAGTGAAATAATTCAGACAGAGAAAAACAAATACTGTATTATTTCACTTATATGTGGAATCTAAAAAAAACTAAACAAAATAACATACAAAACAAAACAGAAGGAGATACACAGATATAGAGAACAAACTGATAGCTTGGGGGAGGGGCGGTGGGATGGGCAAAATTGGTGAGTCAGATTAAGGTGCAAACTTTAAAACTATTTTAAAAAATAAAATAGCATAAACGGAATTAAAAAAAAAAACAATCTACTATAAAATAAAGACAAATCTCCGTGAGTCCACACTGGTATACATAAATTATTGAATAAGTAAATATATGGGAATTAAGGTACAAACTTTCAGTTAAAAAATAAATCATGGAGATGTAATGTATAGCATAGAGAATATAGTCAATAATATTTTAAGAAATTTGTATAATGACAAATGGTTACTAGACATAATGCTATTTCATAGGCTTTTTAAATGTTGAATCACTAATGTTGTTCATCTGAAACTAACATGATATTGAATGTCAACTATACTTCAATTTAAAAAAGGAATTGTAAAACACCTTGTGAAGAACACACCACACACACACACACACACACACACACACACACATAGAAACAGACCAGCCAAGTCAGTGGTGAGGAATTTGGATATGCTGCCATGACAGGAATGCCTAAGGAAGGTGACCAGAAGCTAAAAGAGGCCAGAATGAATATTTCCCTAGAGGTTTTTGAGATAGCAGGGCCCTGCCAACATCTTGATTTCACACGTATAACTTTCAGAACTGTGAGAGAATAAATATCTGTTGTTTTAAGCCACCCACTTTCTGGTACTTCATTGCAGCAAGAAACTAATACACTGAGTATTCATTTATATGAGGATGTATCTCTATGAGTCTGTATATATCGGGATGGAAACTTATTAAAATCTTTTTTCATTAAAGTTTAGTTGGCATACATCACATTAGTTTCAGGTGTACAACAAGTTGAATTGACATTTATATAACTTACAATGTAATCCTCATATTAAGTCTAATGACTATCTGTCACCATGTAAAGTTATTATGATATTATTGACTATATTCTCTGTGCTGTACACTATGTTCTCATGGCTTATATTTTTATTACTGGAAGTTTATATTTCTTATTCACCTTCATCTTTTTCACCCATCCCTCAACTCCTTTTCCTCTGACAACCATTAGTTTGTTCTCTGTACCTACAAATCTGTTTCTGTGTTGTCGTTGGCTTTGTTTTCTGATCTGTTTTGTTAGATTCCACATACAAGTGAAATCATGTGGTAATCTTTCTATGATTTATTTCACTTAGTATAATACTCTCTCGATTCATCTATGTTGTTGAAAATGGCAAGATTTCATTTTTATTACTCAGTAATTTTCCATATAATACATATACCACACCTTCAATGGACAATTCGGTTGTTTCCATATCTCGGCTATTGTAAATAATGCTCCAATAAATATAGGGATGTATATATAATTTTAAATCATTCTCTTTGGATAAATACCCACAAGTGGAATTGCTGGGTCATATGGTAGTTCCAGATTTAATGTTTTGGAGGAACCTCCATACTGTTTTCCATAGCGGATGCAACTATTTACAATCTCACCAACAGTGCACTAGAGTTCCTTTTTCTCTACATCCTTGCCAACATTTGCTTTTGTTGGGAATTTCTTAATGAATATGTGTAACTCTCTGTGTCTAGGTACCTAAATACATAATCTACATGTAGTTCACCAAGAACAAGTGAAAGGTTGTGTAATCTATCAGGAAGTCTCAAAATAAGTAGATAATTCCCCCCAATCTCATTCATTCATTCAATAAATATTTCCTAGGCTCCTTCTATGTTCTAGGTACTGGGAGAAGGCATGACTTAGACATCTTCAGACTGTTGAGTCTAGCGCTATGAAAGCCCAGAGGTAGAACCAACCTCCATTATCTACTTATGTCCATTCAGGCATCCTTTTATTTCTATTATCCTGTTACCATTCAAGGTAAGACAATGAGAAAGTGGATGAGTAAATAACAGAAGAATATTTATAAAAGATGACTGTGACATTTGAATCTTTCACCTTCATAATTTAGGTACTTGAAAACAGCATGATATGGTACTTAAGGGCAAGGACTCTCTCGTTACATCTGAGTTCAAATTCCAGTTGCCAAATGCTAGCTGTGTGACTTCTTGATTATAAAAATATTTTCATTTGTAATAAAAAGGAGGAGGGACAAAATATATCGGAGCATTAAGAAGATCCGGCAAAATAATACCTGGATTAACACAGGATTCTGGGAAACATGGCAGAGTGAGAAACGTCCTCAGATCTCTCCCTTTGAAACAACAATAAGCTGAATATCTAAAACTCAACAAAAAACACCCGAACTGCACATCAGCACGTCTGAGCATGGGATCTGCACATAAGAGCTACCATACACAGGTCAGAACCCCGAGTGTTAGGTGGTGGACTGGGAGAAACAAAGAAGCTGGCTCTCACAGCCACCGAAGCTCCCTGCAGGAGGAGGGGGAGGGATGAAGGTGTGGCGAAATCCCTGAACAGCCCTGCCTGGAAGTGCTGTGAGTTCTATGCAGCCGGCAGCAGGGCCAAAACATCAGAGCAGAAAGCTGAGAAGTGGGACAGGAACAAAGAGAAACAACAGTTGATTTTTACCAGCCCCAGATGCAAAACTGAGGCTGAACCACAGCCTCCAACTCCCAACCCAGAGGGATCTCCCCCTATACCCTCTGAGATCAATCATGGTGGAGCCCCAGGGGAATCTGAGCAAACGCTGCCAAGACTGTCACTGACACTGACAGGGACTGAAACTGAGGGTAGCGAGCGTGATTAAATATCTACAAGAAAATTAAAAAGGCATTATTAAGGCTTTATATAAAGAAGGGATCCAAGAGGCTTAGAAGCCACCTACTGGAAAACAAAAGTGTCCTCTTTGCAGCAGGCTAAAGACTTTCATATAATAAATCTTTCTGGAAAAAAAAAACAGCAGAATACACTTCCAGTAAAGCCCAAGTGCAGAAAGAGACCATTAAACACCATGAACAACCAAAGTGAAAAGGCATCTCAGAAAGAGAGAGAAAAATCTCCAGAAAATAAGCTTATAGACATAGAAATGTGCGACTTAAATGACAGAGAAATCAGGATGGTATTTCTGGAAAAACTCAAGGAGTTCCAAAATGAGTCATATCGACAATTTCAGGAAGAGAAGAAAACAACTAGATGAGCAGAGCAAGGAAACTTAAATCCTCAAAAAGAATACAATAGATATTCTGGAGATAACACACACACACACACACACACACACACACACACGCACATTACAAGAGTTTAAAAATGAAATAGCACACTTGGGAAATAGAGTCAACCAAATGGAGGAAACGATCAGTGATCTCGAAGACAGAAATGTAGAAATAAATCAGAAGAAAGAAGAGAGAAACCGAAGAATGAAAAAGAATGACAGAGAAATAGAAGAACAAGCTGATACCATCAGGAGAGGAAACAAAAGAATAATGGGCATTATCGAAGGCAAGGAAAAGTAGCAAAGACTAGAAAGCATTTTCAGACAAATAGTGGATGAGAATTTCCCAAATCTAAGGAATGAGCTGGAGCTTGGAATTCAAGAAGTCAATAGAATACTCAATTATCTCAACCCAAAAAGGCCCTCTCCAAGACACATTGTGTTAAATTTATCAAAAATCAGTGACAAAGACAGAATTCTCAAGGCAGCCAGGGAGAAGAAAATGGTAACTTATAAAGGAAAACCCATTAGATTATCCTCAGACTTCTCAGAGCAAACCTTACAAGCCAGAAAAGAATGGAATCAAATATTTAAACTATTAAGTGAAAGGAACTACCAGCTTAGAATAATGTATCCAGCTAAGCTCTCCTTTAGATATGAAAGAGAAATTAAGACCTTTCCAGACATACAAAAATCGAGAGAATTTTCCACTACAAGGCCTGCACTACAGGAAATACTGAAAGGGGTCAGCTCACCTAAAACAAAATGACAAGAAAAAAATACATAATTAGTAGTAAAGTGACTATCAGGCAAATAGAAGCAGAGGAGTGTAATCCTTATTAAGAACAGGGCATTAAAAGCTTAAATAATAAGAAGAGAATTGCTACAGCAAGATAGTAATGAACGTTCAGCATACATAGGGACCAACTGAGACAACAATGACTGAAAAGGGGAGGATTCAAAGATCCAAATTCACAAAGGAGAATGGAGATAAGGTACACGCAGAAGAAAATGGACGACTATATATATAACTATCCTTTACATATTCGTAATGGTAATCACACACCAAAGATTCACCAATGAAGTATATAACATAAAACAAGAAGAACCAGAAGGAAAACCCACAAAAGCCAACCGAAATAAAGAAAAAAACACAAAGACGAGGAAGCAATGGAAACACCAAGCCACCAGAAAGCAAAAGATAAAATGGCTATAAGAAGACCTCATATTTCAATAATCACCCTGAATGTAAATGGACTGAACTCACCAATAAAAAGGCACAGAGTTGCAGAATGGATCAAAAATCAAAACCCAACAATATGCTGCCTCCAGGAGACACATCTCAGCTCCAAAGACAAATATAGACTCAAAGTGAAAGGGTAGAAAATGATATTTCAAGCAAATGGCATTCAGAGAACAACGGCAGTAGGGGTATACTCATATCAGATGAAACAGATTTCAAAATAAAAAATATAAAGAAAGTTACTGATAAAAGATACTGATAAAAGATCATAATGATAAAAGGAATCACGTACCAAGAAGATGTATTGGGTTAACAGAGTCCCAGGTACTCAAAAGCCAGTTCCTTTCTGTCCCTTGAATATGCAAAGTGTCTGTTTTACTAGATAAAGGTGTACTGTTTCTGACTGACAGAAGGGTGCCTGATTCATAGGATTTGAAATACAAATTTGAGATTCCCAAGGTCACTCTCTGTTCATGCATACCCAGTTTATGAGGATATTTTCTGACTTTATTTTGAATCAGAACAACAAATTTAACACACCATTCCAAATCTACCTTTAAAGACAATACAGCCAGAGGAAGCATTGAAGAAAGTTCTTGGTGCCATTAGGTATTACTAACTCTGAACTGTTAATAGCTACTATTACATCCACAGCACAATTGTGAAGAAAGACCTCAACTGGATAGATTCCAATGATATTTAACAGCCTCCTCCTGCAAGTTCTCAACTATCATAGAGTCTACGATCAAATTATATCAAGTAATATCATCAATCTGCAGGCACACTAATATCTAGGATCTGGCAAAACATGGTTTGAACAATTTCTCTGTGAAAAGCCTTGAATTCACGACTTCATCTAGACAGTAAATTAACATTATCCCCTTACCCCATTGGAGATGGAGGACCTCAACCCTTTTCAGATGTAGCTGGTGTGCTTTAGGCCCAAAAGTAGGAGTATATCTTGACATTCTTTATCTCTCATTCCCCAACAACTCTAGATATTACCCCCAAATATCTGAATCATTCTCACTCCTCCCTTTGGACTAATAAAAACTATAAATGCTGGAAAATGTTGCCTCAAGAGCTTTTCAAAGCTTGCATGCACTAGTTTCAGACATTTCTAGCTAAAATAACTTAAAACAATTTGCAAGAAAACATTAAAATATAGTAATAGTTCAGCAAATCAAAGCTTTTTAAATTCAGATTAGAAATAAAGCTCTAGGAGATGCCCATAGGCTGAGGTGAGGTAAAATATCAAGTCAACATGAAGGAATAGCTTCAATAAACAACTGCAGAAGTGTAGGGCATAAGTAAAGCATGAGAATCAGGAGCTGGGTTCGAGTCTACACTCTACCACTTACTAGCTGTATGACCCTGAGAAAATCACTTAACATTCTTAAATCTCAATCTCTTTATCTGTAAAAACATGGGATTAATGAATTTTCATTTTCTTTAGATCTTTGCTACACAAAATGTTATCCACTCCACACAGCAGTATCTCCATCATCCAAAAACTTGTTAGAAATACCTGAATCTCCTCAGGTCCAACCCAAGAACTTCTGACTCAAAATCTACATTGTTAGCAGATCTACAAGTGATTAATATACATTGAAGTTTGAGTACTGACATAAGTGAAATGGAGGAGAAATAAGGGGATTTGTATAATTTCATGAGTGAATTAGGAGGCCAAAGTTGGGATAGGTATGAATGGGGGGTTGAGGGATGTAGAAAAGTCTTGGAACTGTTACTGTGGGTTGGATAAAAGGATGGCAGAGAAGCCAGGATTTCCACTCTGAGATTAGAAAGCATGTGCTTACAGTAAACCCAATCCAAGTATTTTTTTAGGGGAGAAGAAATAAGAAGATAGCGAATATATAAATACTACCATTTAATGACTGAACATTATATGTGCTATGTAATTATCATAACAATTTTACTAGATAGGTATTGTCAAGAATTTAGAACAGTGTCTTGCATATAGTAATTATTCACTAAACATTAACTTTTATTTTCATTTGCAATAAATACTGTCTTAACCTGACAACCAAAGGAACTACAAGAAAGAGAGGATCCAAAGTAACAGACCCATATTCACTTCGACTTTAACTTCAACACAGAGGAAAGCAAAAGCAAACCAATGTTTGCTCAGGTTTCAAACGCTCTAAGTGAAATTTCTCTTTCTAGGAAGTTTTCTGGCTTTGCCTCTGGGTTCTTCCCACTTTCCATTGAAGATTGTAGACTCTTACCCTGGCAATAAGCAACTCTTAGCAAATAAGCAACTCTTAGCTTGAGGAAGTCAGAATAATTCTATTCTATTTATAAAAGGCAAAGTAAATTCCAGAAGAGGCAGCAGAACTTGGGCAGAGATTGGATTCCTTTGGAAGGAATCCATCCCAGGATCTTGAGAGAGGATATTTTCAGCCAGGGCAGTTTATTTTAGTCCTTCGAGGAGTGGGAGAAGCTTTTATGTCAATAGTCTATAGGGCTAGCAATCCCCACACCCCTAAGCTCTGGGCTAAAAGTGGAATCCTTCAATATCAACTGCTACTTTGGTAAGAAGTATCAGGATGGGAATTTTGAAGTCATTGACAAAAATCATTGAAACAAGTGTCAAAACCCTCATATGGGAACCACAAAACTTGGAAAGCTCCTGTGAGTCAAGGGGATCCAAGGAGAAAAACAACAGTAAATTCCTGTTATCCTGTCTAATGCTAAAGCCCAGGCATTACATTTATGAATGAAATTTTGCTAATTCTATACTTTTGGGCATATCGCCATTAGTTGCTCTCCTTTAGACTATCCATGCCCCTTGTCATCCAGAGCTCTTAACTCTTTAGGAATGCACTCACGTGGCTCTACTCATTGACCTTAAGGTCATTATGATGATTGATAAAGTGCTTTTAAGCTACTGGAAGAAGAAAGCCCTGTGGGATTTAAAATGCTAAAAGGAAGCCAGGGAAGAATGTTCTCGCAATTTTGGCCTCAGATTGCCTTGTACAGTAATAGGGACAGATTCATCACAGTAAAGGACCAGGCCAGCAGGGGTGCACTGAACCCTATGCACTCTCAAAATAACAGGAATTAACCTGGCAAGCAGATCATATTGGACAAGTCTGCAGTAGGTTGAAAGACCTCCAAGAGAATACGAGAAGCTGCCACAAGTGAGTAGGACCAAAATAATGCTTGATACAGGAGATACATTTGAAAGTCTGCTACACACATAACGACCCCCTTACAACTCTTCTCTGATTTACAAATGTCTGTCCCTAATTTACATTACATGACTTAGTCTCCTGGCCAAAGTTGGTTTATCTAGGGGTAAGCATCTGACTCCAGCCAGATCCATCAGTACCCATTCTCTGTTACTTGTTAATTGGAAGGAACTAAGAGAGCCAGCCAGTATCTTTCTACGTGACTGAACTGTAACATATGAACTCAGGAGATAAAGAAGCTATCTCTTGCCCATTTTGTGCTCTAATCTGCTAAGAGAGAAAAAATTAGCAGAGAGAAACGGATATGATATGCAGAAAAAAAGAAAAGAAAAAAACACTTGGATTCCCAACAATTTCCCATTTCCAAAACCCAGTTCCTTCCCAAGATCCAGTCACATTCCTTTTGTGCTTAAACTAGCTCCAGCTGGTTTCTGCTTTTTGCAACCAAAGGATAGACATGAATAAATAAAATGTTTAAAGGGGCAGCTGCTGCTCAGTTCCTGGTGGTGGTCACCATGCAGCAGTATAGGCCAAGTGATGCAATACATTTCAAGCTTTTCAAGAAATCTGCAAACTTGTATGTTACATGAAATATTCCACCTTATACACTGGTAATGAAATTAAATTTTGGAAAAATATTGTTCGATAAAAAGTATATCTATGGCCTGAATATTGTTTGTGGACCCCTGAATTGTGACCTCAGTCAGCAAGCTTTCTGTCTTAACTGCTGCTTCCTTATTTCTTCGATTTTTCATTTATTACTATATTATTTATATGTATCCATTCGTGCACTGCATTACACTGATAGCTGGGCCCACAGTTAGTGACAAACCTTGATCTATTTCCTTTTTGGTTTTGCTGATTAGCTAGCTAAACATATCATAATGATTAAAAATGTGGATTGTGAAGCCAAACTATCTGGTCAAATTCAAGTTCTGCCTACCTTAAAACTCTTATTTATCCTTCAAGACTCAAACATGACCTCTTCTAGTAAGTGTTCTCTGACTCCTTCTCCTCCAATGTCAGCCACATCTTTACTGCTAATGTTAACGATTTGCTTACTTGTCAATTTCCCAATTCTTCCCTCCTTGAGTTTATTCAACCTCCCTCTAATCTTCGGTGTCCTTATTAAAAAATGGGTATAACCTTATTGTGAATTTAAATGAGAAACATGCAAAGGGCTTAGCACGGTCCCTGGCATACAGTAAGTGATTAACAAATATTAGATGTTAGCTAGAACTTTGTCTCCAAGGTGAGCTCCAGGGCAAGGCTTAGGCCTCATACTTTTGTATTCCCAGCCTGTACCAAATAGAGGGTTCTCAGGGCATGTATGTTGAATGATCAAATAAGATGAATGAATGTTGCTTCCCCCTTTAAATACTATCTGCCTTATATAAATGGGATGGTTAATATATAGCCAGGTTTAAATAAACCAAAGCTGCAGATCCCATTCTGCTACAGCAGAAAAGCACCCTAAACTCCTCTGAATATTTTCTGCTCTACTACCATGCTATCACTGACCAACAAAGTACCCTCATCTCAGGGAACTATTAGAAAGACAACTTACCAAGGAACAAAATATAAACAATCTCAGCATCAGGTGACATTAGCTAGATAATAATATTCTTTGAGAGTTAGCTGTTTCCCTGAGACACTATGGAGGGAAAATGTTGACCTTGCTGCTTATCCAATAGTTGCTTTTGCCCCACCTATATTATCACCAAAAGCAAAGATTTCTCTAACCTCACTCCTTCCCTAACCCTATTCCAATCCCCTGTAGTCCACATTATGTTGATACTCATTACTTGCTTTGGTTATATGGTTCTTCCTGCTTAGAATATCCTTTCCTCTCTACTCTGGCTATCCAAATATTACTTATACCTCAAGGTCAGCTAGGCTTCACAGAGAAAATGACACTTGTATTGGATATTATTATATGCTTAGGAGCTTACCAAAAAAGATAAGGATGGAGCAGAAGGAAAGTTGGAAGTGGGGTAGTACATGTTGTAAGAAGAAGGACATTTCTGGAAGTCCTGATAACATGAACAAAGACATGGTATTTGTGAAGGACCATGCCACATTCAACTAGTAGCAGTTAGTTTAATGTGGCTCTTGTGATGAGGAAAAGTCACAGGCAATAAACATGAAAGGTAGATTGAGGACAAACTGTGAAGTGTCTTACTAAAAGGCAGGGATTTAATCCTGTAAGTGATGTGGAGTCTTTGAAGAATTCTGAACATAGGATTGGCAAAATAAAAACATGTATTTTAGAAATATCTTAATATATAAACTAGTTTAGAGTCTACATTAGTCTACTCAGGCTGCTGCAACAAAGTACTAAAAACTGGGTGGCCTGAACCACAGGAATTTACTGTTTCACAGACTGAGGGCTAGAAGTCTAAAGGTGTCAGCAGGGTTGGTTCCTTCTGAGGACTATAAGGGAAGAATCAGTTCTAGGACTTTCTCCTTGGTTTGTAGATAACTACCTTCTCCTTTTGTCTCTCCATATCATCTTCCCTATATGTGAGTCTCTGTTGGTGTCCACATTTCCCCTTTTTATAAGGATACCAGTCATATTGGATTAGGGCCTGTCATAGTGACCTCATTTAAACTTGATTACCTCCATAAATACCCTGTCTCCACATAAAGTCACATTCTATGGTATCAGAAATTAGGACTTCAACATAATTTGAGGGACATAATTCAACCCAGACCAAAGGTCACAGAAATTGGAAGCAGATAAAACAACAGTAAAGAAGCTATTTTAATAGGACAGGTCAGACATGATGAAAAATTAAGCAAAGACACTACAAGTAGGGATGGAGAGGATGCAAAGATTCAAGAACCAAATCTGGAAGGGAAGGAGAAGGAGAATCATAGATGACTCTAGGCTTTATTGTTTGGTTGGTTACGTAATTGTTGATCAGGGATAGAAATGGGAGTGGAGGATTTGATGATAAATTCTGTTTCAGACTTATTAAGTGTCACGTGTCAAGATGTGTTAAGATGCTCAGTTAACAGATGAATGGATGGGTCCATGCTAAGGAAAAAAAAACAGCTTGGAGGTGAAGACTTGTTATACAGGTATTTAAATGGCAGCTGAAACTCTTTGTTGGATGAGATAGCCCAAATAAGAATTATACAGTGGCAAGAAAAGAATAAAAAGAGCAGTCAGAGAGTTAGGTGGAAATCCAACATAGAGTATTGTCATGTAAGACAAGGAAGGGAAGGTTTTAAAGAAGGAAGGAATGTACAACAGCCTCAAATGGAGTAGAGTCAAGTTTGTTGAAATCCTAAAGAGAGAGCACTGGACATGACATTGGGAGATCTTTAGGTAACTTTGCAAAAATAGTTTCATTAACGATTTAAACAGAAACTGCAGAAAAACAGAGTGGTAATTTGAGTGAGTGTTGTTAAAGAAAGATTGATTTAGACCAGGGAAAGAATGTGTTTGCAAGCTGAACATTAGGTAGTATAGACTATGTATAGTTGGGTTCAAATCTCAGTTCTGTCACTTACTAGCTGTGCAAACGTGGGCAAGTTGCTTAATTTTTCTGTGCCCCAATTTACCTAACTGAAAAATGAATGAAATAATAGTATTTACTTCATGGGATTGTTGTGAGCATTATATGAACTGACACATGTAAAGTATTCAATAGAGGGCTTGGCACAGAGTAGGTCTTCGATAAATGTTAGCTATATTAGGTGAGGATGGTTGGATGGGTGAGAGAACCAAAGAAGAAAAAGAAACTGAAGACAGGAAAGAAGGAAGCTGAGGGAATGACTCTTAGAAGATATAAGAGAATGGATCCTCTTCTACTTAATAGCTGTGTGACCTTGGGTAAGTTACTTTTCTGTGCCTCAGTTTCCTTGTTATAAAAAGGAGATGATAATAGTGCCTACCTCACAAGGTTATTGTGAGGATTAAATGAAATAATACCTGAAACACATTACCCCACTGGGAAGGACGTGGAGAGAAGGATAGTGAATAGCTTAGAAAGTTTAAAAGAAATCATGTGTGCCAGCAAGACTGAAAGTTAAAAAAAAAAAAGTTTCCAGATGAATAATTTTCACAATTTCATGATAGAATTAAACAGTGCTACAAAATCTTGAGATGTTTTCTTAAAAAGGTTAAACATTCTTCTAGTGCTAATAAATTTATTGTGATGTTTAATTATAATTAAAGTATGTTGAAAAGACTTTGTTTTTAATTTAAGTAGTTTCAAATGTGTTTGAAACCTTTTTCAGATAATTATGTTATAAAAATGGTTAATATGAAATTAAATTGTATTAGTTGACATGAATTCAGCAATAAGCTTACCAAGTCTTTCTTTAAAAGAATATTGTATCCAAAGCATAAAAACATAAACCATCTTGATTGTGTTAAAATGAACAACTAAAGATTCATCCTCCTTACTAGAGCAGAATTTTAAGTAAAATAATTGTTGACTATTTTCTTTAAAAACTGGCTTCCTACTTTACTCAGACTAAAAGTCAAAATCTTTGCAAGGACCTATATGATCAGGCCCTACTGTCCCTCTGACTGAATGTCCTACCACACTCTTCACCTCTCTACTCCAATGACACTGGCCTTCCTGCTATTCCTTGAACACAACAAGCCTTTGCACATTCTATTTCCTCTGTATAGAACACCCTTCCCTCAGGTATTCTCATGCCTGGCTCTCTCGCTTCATTCAGTTATATTCTTAAATATCACCATATCAGAGAAGTTCTCCTTAACTATTCTATGTCAAATAGATCTCCCCAATCCCAAGTGCCTTATATTTTTTCTCCCACCTAATCCCCACCCAATAAACATATTTGTTGTTTACTGTCCTCCATCAACACATCCTCATTAGAATATAATCTCCAAGGGGGCAGGGACTTTGTTTTGTTCATTGCTAAAATTCCCCAGTCTTATGCCGTGGTGGCACAGAGTGGATTCTCAGTAAGTATTTGATGAATGAATGAATGAATGAATGAATATCACAACATAATGAACATAATGTACTTTTGTGTTGATACCTTTGCCTATCACAGCTCTCTACTCTTGAAGGCTGAGCAATAACTAGGAAGGAACTTAGACCAAAGTAAATGTATCAGCAAGCTGTTCTAGTCTAGGCCAGAACAGCCTAGCCTATCGGATATAGGCATTTGAGGAGGGGGATTGGGGATCAAAACTACTAGTGAAATGCAGAGAGAGAAAGAGAGAGAGAGAGCACGAGCGCGCACGCGAGTGAGCACACAAAGTGTCCATTTTGCAATTACACCCCATGAAACCCTGTTTGCCTTCACATATACAGAAATTCTCTGCAATCCCAGAAAGCAGAATGAATGACACCAAACAATTTAAATTGCTCTGGGGAAGCCACTCAAAGACCTTGGAGGATTTATATTGCTTGCCTATGGTATTTGTTCATGGGTTCACAAACCTTTCTCTGTCATAGGAAGAAAATCATCTTTCAGTAATGATATTTTATTATCATTACTGCTAAGAACTGGCTAGTTCCCATATCCTGCAACTAGAAACTCTCTCAAAGAAAAACAAACCAATATGAACACAAAGGGACAATCAAATGTTAAAATGGAAGCTTAGCAGTCTCTAACATATTTCATGTATACCAAATGCAGGTGGCTGGCTATGGAACCAGAACATAGTTCCTTCCCCACCCTCTAAGCAAGGGTGTGTACAGCAGAGTTCAGTGGGTGTGACATGTACAAGTGGCTCTTGGCTTTAGGACAAGACTGTACTCCCACTGACGAAAGTAATCAGAAGAGTTCCAATTGACTTCATATTTCCCTTGTTTTTAGGAGCCCATAGGCCAATGACTTTGGGGAGAAAGAACCCTAAGTAAGGCTTTCTTCTTTATCTGAATCCAGTGGACTTGATGATATGGCCATTCACAATAAAATCATTTCGAGGTCTGGAAAACCAATTGAGGAGAGAGGGCATGGGAGAAGGTTAAATGTTGCCTAGGAACCTAGAGCTAACACATGCCCTTGATGGGAGTTGGCACTGGGGATGTAATGAAACCAGCACACTAAAGAAGGACGGCCCTGTGACTTGCGTTTAATACTAGAGACAGCTGAACTAGTATATTGCAGAGCACTAGGAGCTGTGGTATTCCATTGACCAAATAGAAACTTTCAGAGTGAAATACTAGCCCTAAAACCTCAAACAACATGTTTTATCTCTTTAACCTGTTGGATATCATTAGGCTCCATCCAGTCCTGCTACCCTCCCTAAGCAGAAACATGAGAGAGATAAACATGGAAGAGATGTCATTGGTCTGCCTGAGGCCTTCTAATAGTGTCCACCACACCAGTTATTTTATTTACCATCAGAGTGGAGCTAGTGAAGCCCTACTCCTCAACACAATATTCCTGACTGGACATGAACATGGGAATGGCAGATCAGCTAAGGTGGCCTTAGCTTCCCTATTGAAGCATCCTGCCCCTCTCCTTTTGTATGCCATTTTGACTTGGGTTCCTATCTCTTCCAGCTGGATCTCCCAGTCCCTTGGGCTTAGACATATGGATACCTGGTACTAACAGAAAGAAAATAAATGTGAACCAATGGAACTTTCACGTGACAGATGCTTGGTAAATGTTGGAATCAAATTCAACATTCATTTCTATATCCTAGAAAGAAACCTTGGCCACTAATTTGTTAAGAAAAGAGTCAGTGACACCACTCTACGTGGTCTTGACATATTATAGAAACCACTCAGCGGCGGAATCAGCCACAGGCAATGAATCTGACAATAATATTTGTAGAGTGAATGAATTTTTTCTCATTTGCACTGCCACAGCAAGTCTCAGGAAACAGAAATTTTAGCCTTCAGCTAAAACTGCCAATTTACTGCAGTTAACTAATGTGCAACTTGGCAATACTACCCAGTGTGCACGTTCTGTGAATCAACTGGATATTAGAACCAAGTTTGGAGGCTGGTATGAGGGAGAAAAATCTGTTCTTTCCATACAAATCCCCTCAACACTCGTAGTAGCATAGTAAGGTGAGTCATTACCATCCTTCTGGAAATTGAATTTCCAGCACAGATTTCCCTCAGTTGAACTAGTGCACTGTCTCTTTAAGAAGCCAGGCAAGATGGAGCCTTCCAACTCACAGCTAGAGGCTTTAAGCAACCCAGTGAGGATGCTGGAATGTGACAAAAAGAAAGAATGCCTGAAAGGGTAAGTGGAGGTTCTAATGACTGGTAGGGAAATTGAGGATCTAACCATACAAACATCAAACTCTGAGCGTGCCTATTCCGTAGGTAGCAACTCCCCTAGGCTCTAAAGCGCCACCCCTCCTCCCCTTCCCTCCCTTTCTTACCCCACCCTGCTCCACCCTCCGGGTCTTCCTTGAAAGAGTCTCCTTCTAAAAGGTGGCTCCTCGCTGGGTTCAGCAGATACCCCAGTGATGGGGGCAAAAGAAAGGGGGAGGGGTTGGGTAGGTAAAATGAAAGGGACTTACTTTTGGATTCTGCGCCTCCGAAGGCATCCTCTCCTCCCAGCCCCGGGCCAGGGCCAACGGACGGGGCGGGGCTGGGGTTGAACTGATGGACTCGGGGCTCTCACTCCCTCGTACTACGAACCTACTTCACTGGAGAGTTAGAGGGAATGGGCACCGACTAGGGCCGGTACATACTCGATTTTAATTATCTCAAAATGAGACAGAAGGGTTTGAGAGAGTTGACTATGGGTGAGTGGAGGTGAGCTCTAAAACCCTCCTTTTCCTCCCTTTCTAGCTAGCTTACCCCGCCCAGCATTAGCGATATCAGAGGGCAATGGTTTTCTTTTTTCCTCCTTTTGGTTTCTCCCAGCTGCCGGTGTCAGACCCCACCCAGCGGCTCCACCCCATCCACTGCTACACATTCTGTCAATCACCAGCCCCTTTAAAGCTGCATCGCACAACTTCGGTTTTCGTCCGTCTTTGGCGAGCAGACAGAATCATGGGGCTTCTGGCCTTTGCAACAATGCCTCCGACCTTTCTGCTGAGTTTAGGAAGCTGAGGTTAGTTGCTAGTGGCGGCTTCCCCTCCCCCTCTGCTCCGAAGCTTTCACAGTCGACTCCACCCAAACTCCTTCCGGTTGGGCCCGGCCAAGCCATACCAAACCCCATCTCTTTTCCTTACTCTTTCTGGTGAAAGTGATTCCCTAGGCTGCCAGAATAGATCACCAAGAAAGTTTTTGCAGCACCCTCTCTGGCGCGGTCCACTTCCGTACAGTTTATGGAGGGAAGTGGCTACAGCAGATCCCTTGTCTCTGGGGCCTCTCTGTTTGGCCTGGCCCGGTATGCTCTGTCTTCTCTCTCGTCTACATAAGTCTCCAGATTTCCGACAACAATTGGAGGCGGGAGAGAGGGCTGGGATTCCCAGAAATGAGCTCCATGTCTCTAATACACCCAAAACAGCAGTCCCACACCACCACCCCATTCCATAACTAGGCAGTTCAAAGTCAGAAAAGGGCCCTGAGGTCCCACCCACGGTTATTAGTGGAACTCCAGAATGACCCGACCCATCAGAAACCATATTTAATGCAGTTGTCCATTCCAGTTAATGGCATCACCCTGTTGCTCACAGCAACAATCATTGAGCCATCCTTGACTCCCTCTTTTTCTCTCATACTTCACATCCAACACTTAAAGAAATCCTGTTGGCTCTGTCTTAAAAATACGTCCAGAATCTGATCACTTCTCACCATTTTCATTACTACCACTCTGGCCCCAGCCACTATCTTTAGATCCAACCCCTGCCTACCTCTGACTTGATTTATAAAAACCTTGTTCACTCTCCACTAGCCACACTTATCTCCTTTTTATTCAAGTATGCTAAGATCTGTCTCACTTCAGGAACTTTGCACTTCCTTTTACTTCTATCTGGTTCTACCCATGGTGGGCTCCAATATCCTTCAGATCTCAGGAAAGCTTTTCCTGACCACCCAAATTAAGTAACTGCCATGGCCCAGGCATTCTCTTTGACCTTATCCCATTTTGTTTTTATCATAACACTGATAACAATTCAAAAAAATCTTATATGTGTGTTTGTTTCTGTGGTAAAGTGTCTCTCCCAATAAAATATAAGTTCAATAAGAGCGGGGACTTCATCTGTTTGTTCTCTGCTCTATCAGTATACTGATCAGTGGCTGCCATATAGTAAGGACTCAATATTTGTTGAAAGAATGATTGAAGATGATATCTTCTTGGATCTATTTGGGTGTTATCTGTTTTTAAACAATAATCAAACCAAAAAAGAAGGCAGCGAAAAGACACACCTGTTATGAACCACTTGCCCCCATCTATTCCCCTTTAAAACATCCATCTGGATACCTTGCCTCTGAGCTAAGTTACCAATGGTAGTTTGAGCAGTGACCTAGTGGTAGTGTACTTTTATGTTGGCTTTTAGGGTTTGCAGTTGATTGCTGGTGGTTGACTTAAATGTCTTTGGTTTTCTCAAGTCAGTGCTAGGGAGCATAGTTCTTGAAGGCCTGGCCATAAAATTATTAGAATCTTTATATGTGTTTCTTAGTTTATGGTCAGAATATTTCTATATGCTGTCTCATACCCCAAAGGATATATTAACTCATTTGATTCTCACAACCTCCCTATGAAGTAGGCATTATTATTATCTTCATTTTACAAGAGAGAAAGCAAAAGCCCAAGGAGATAGAGCGACTTGCCAAAAATCACACCCTTAGGAAATGGTGAAGCTGAGATTTTTAACCCAGGTAGTATGGCTCCAGATACATATATTTTCCCACTACACTATATTTCCTAAACTAACCTTATATTCAGTCATGAGATTGAGAAGAGAGGACCCCCTGGTTTGCTGGATGTTAATTGGTTAAAGATGAAGAAAAGCAGTTGTAATTAGGGACATTTGTTACATAAAGTAAAAAGGATGATTTAATCAAGACCTTGATATAAGTCATATGAGGCAGTCACTTCTCTTTTCCAATGGAAGGACCTAGGGCTCTTTAGCCTTAAGAAGAGAAAACTGAGGAGGATAAATCTTGTCTTTTAGGCCTGTCTTAAGCTGTCATTGATGAATCATTGATTGCTTATCTATTCTGTGCCCTAATTTGGCTATCTGCCTACTCATAGAAGCTACTCAGCTGGGCCAAATTCTCTGGACTTCTGGCCATGGATGACAGATATCTCTTGCTAGGTTGCTGGCTATACCTGAGCATGATACTGTGGTGAGTTTGAAAGATACCATGGCTATGTTCTCAGCACAATGCTAAGCACTCTGGAGCATAGGCAGAGAAAGGGCCCACAGAGTTAAAGGTCAGAAGTTTCCCATCACCCAATACTACCACCTACTTGCTATGGGACTACATGTAAAACTGCATGCAAAGATCTCATATTTTTTATCATACAATGAGAATGAATTGATGGCTGCTAAAGGCTTCTTCTATCTCAGAAATTCTGTCAGTTTCCTTTTGATATCAGAAAGTTCTTATGACAGAAAAAGGTTTGGAATATCAATCTTCTGGGGGAAATGAATGCATTTCCTTAATGTCATTCCTCTTGATATTAGATTTAGTATATATTATACGAGATGTTTTGATGTCCAATTACCAAGGATTTCCCTTCTTTGGAAGTGGTTTGAAATCATAGGTTGTTTTGTAATGGCCATGTCTAATGTCTGCGGTATGCGAACCTTCCCTATTGGCCATAATAACTTATTCCAGGGGAAGATCCCTGACCCAACTGGGACAATCAATTTCTCCCAAGTATATGGCCTTTTTAATTGAAACAGAGTCTGGGGTTACTGGTGGGGAAAGTCTCATTAAAGCTGGATAGAAGATCTATAAATTCATATTGTTCTTGTACCCATAACTGATCTTATTCCTGTCCTTTCTGAGTCAACTCTTCCCTTAACTCTGAGATACCCTACTATCTTTTCAATAAGTATCCTAGTCTCCTAATTTTTTTCTTTTATTACTTATGCTAGCCAGTCTACTTCCTGTTTACTGCTATATAATCACAAGTTGCCAGTCAAAAAGTTGGTATTCAATATGTATTATAACAAGTATTTATTGAGCCCAACTTTTGCCAGGCACATAGTGAATATATAGCAGTAAATAGGAAGATGAACAAGCTCTTCCCTATCAAGTCATTGCTCCAGATCTAACCCATGTCCTCACTTTTCTATGTTTCTATTACTTCCACGTATTCTTAGATCATAGTTATACAGATGTTATCTTACAAGACTGTACAAGCTCTTTGGTACTATGGTCTGTCTTTTTCATTTTCAAATCGTTTTTATAATGTTTTATGTCTGTGAAATCATTTTGTAAAGATTTTTATTAAAATATAGCTAACATACAATATTGTATTAGTTACAAGTGTACACCATAGTTATTCAACATTTACATACCTAAAGAAGTGATCACCATGATAAGTCCAGCAACCATCTGACACCATACAATGCTATCACAATATTATAGACTATATTTCTTGTGCTGTACATTACATCCCCATGACTTAATTGTTTTGTACCTGGAGATTTTAACCTCCTTTTCCCCTTCACCTTTCCCTCCTTTTTAAAAATTTTCAATTACAGTTGACATTCAATATTATTTTATATTAGCTTCAAGTGTGGTTAGACATTTATATAATTTACAACGTGATCTCCCTGACTAGTCTAGTACCCACCTGAAATAGCCATGGGGATGTTGAGAAAAGAATAGGGAATATAGTCATCTTCAAATCTTTTGTAGTTACTGCTAAGAGCTTTGCACATAATATACACTTTAGGCATATTGAAATAAATTCAGCTCTGCAGTACACATGGGACCTCAGTCAGTCACGTAGCAAACCAAATAAAAACCTCCCAGATATGGAAAGAGCTGTGGTGTAGTGGAGAGAAGACTGGATTTTGAGTTAAGACTTCCAGTTCCAAGTTTGTCATTCCCTAGCTATTTTGCTTGAGACAAGTTACCTAACCCCTCTGAGCTTTAGCTTCTTTACACAAAATAAGGAATAATAATAATAATAATAATAATAATAATAATAATAATAAATAATAATAATAATAATAATAATAATATTCCTCTTAAGTTCCTCTGTGCATGCCCTAAGATGGCTAAGGACATAGAGACTGACCACCTCCATGTTGCTAAATCAAAGGGCCACTTTTTTTTTTTAGTCCTTAATTCACTTTACTTTCAGCAACATTTGGCACAGCTGACCACTGCTCTTTTCTTGAAGTTTTTTCTCTTGGCTTCTATGTAAAAATAATTTCATGGTTTTACTGTTACTTCACTCACTGTTCCATTTGAGTTGCTTTTTCTCCTTCTCTAAGTTTAAATATTAGAGTGCCTCAACGCTCTTCTTTAACCCTTTTTCTTTCTTTTCTATCTACATTCTCTCCCTAGGTAATATTCAGTTCTATGGCTCTGACTATAAGCTGATGAATACTTAAATCTATGTCTCAAAACTAAACCTCTCTGAACTCTAGATCCATATATAGATTCTCTCTGAGCCTTGGTTCTCTCATCTGTAAAAGGGGGGCAATAATAGCATCCATGTCAGGATTGGATTCTTACAACCTCTTTTTCTCAATGTATTCTTTATGAGTAGCAGGATTAATCTTTTAAAATGGCCAATCAGAACATGTCATTTCTCTACCTAATGATGTCCATTGCTCTTAGGATAAAAGCCCAGATCCTTACCATGAGCCATAAGGCACTGTGTAGTCTGGCCTTTGGCTGCTCCTCCTAATTCATTTTTATTATTCTTCCAAACCTTAGTACTTTAGAGTACCTGGAGTTCTTTTCTATATAGTTCCTCAACGCTGGAATGCTTTATCACATCCCAGGGCCTTAACACATGCTATGCTTCCACCTGAAATACTCTTCTAATCACCATTCGCCTGGCTTGCTTCTATTAATTATTCAAGTGAAAATTAACCATAGCTTTATGCAACCCAGTAAACGAATCTTAATAACATTATGTTGAATGAACAAAGGAAGTTCCAGAAGACAGCATATGGTTTAATATCAATTTATAAAGTTCAAAAATAAGTAGGACTAAGTAATGTATTATCTATTCATATATGCATATATGAATATATGAGATAAAACTATTTTTAAGGCAAGGTATGGCTAGATATAATATTCAAGTTACTTCTGAGAGGGGGAAGGAGAATGGAATAGAAAAGATACCCATAGGTAGATATGAGTTATTGGTAGTGTTCTAGCTTTGGGTTTGAGAAGTGGGTTCACATATATTTGTGATATCATTAAATAAATAAATGACATCAAAGGACCAATAATATTGTGTCACGAACCAAGGATTATCATTAATCCAATTCTATATAACTGAAGTCTGTTAACAATGTTTTAAAAAACTATAAAGGACAAGAGAAGAATAAGTGAAATAAGTCAGATGAGGAAAGACAAATACCATGTGATTTCACTTATATGTGGAATCTAAAAAACAAAATAAAATAAAATAAAATAAAACAGAAAAAAGCTCATAGATACAGAGGACATATCAAGGGTTGCCAGATGGAAGGGGTTTTGTGGTATGGGTGAAAAAGTGGAAGAGATTAAGATGTACAAATAGCCAATTATAAAAACAGTCACAGGAATGTGAATAATGCTGCAATGAACATAGGAGTGTAGATATATCTTCAAAATACTGATTTTGCTTCTCTTGGATATATACTCAGATTTGAGATTCCTGGATCATAGTAGTTCTACATTTATTTGTTGAGGAAACTCCATACTCTTTTCTATAATGGCTATACCAATTAACATTCCACCAGCAGTGTACAAGGATTCCCTTTTCTCCACATCCTCACCAACCTTTGTTATCTGTTGACTTTTTGATAATAGCCAACCCAACAGGTGTGAGGTGATAATTAATTGTGGTTTTGATCCACATTTCCCTGTTGATTAGTGACCTTGAGCATCTTTTCGTGTACTTGGTAGTCGTTCATATGTATTCTTTGGAAGAACTCTGGTTCTTAGCCCATTTTTAATCAGATTATTATTGTTGTTGTTATTATTATTATTATTCCTATTGAGTTGTGTGAGTTCTTCATATATTTTTGGATATTAACCCTATATCAGAATGTGGTTTAAAATATTTTCTCCCATTCCATAGGTTGCTTTTTCATTTTGCTGATTGTTTTTCTGCTATGCAGAAGCTATCTAGTTTGTCATAGTCCTGCTTGTTTATTTTTGCTTTTGTTGCTTGTGCTTTGGGTGTTATATCCATGAAATTATTAGCAAGACCAATGTCAAGGAGCTTTTTCTCTGTTTTATTTTTATGTTGTCAGGTCTTACATTTAAGTCTCTAATCCATTTCAAGTTAATTTTCGTGAATGGTGTAAGATAGGGGTCCCGTTTCATTCTTCTGCACATGAATATCCAGTACCCAACAACATTTATTAAGGAGACTATTCTTTCCCCATTGTGTTCTTTGCTCTCAAGTCAAAGATTAGTTGGCCTTATATGTGTGGATTTATTTCTGTGCACTCTATTCTGTTCCCTTGGTCTATGTGTCTGTTTTTTATGCCAGTAACTTGCTGTTGTGATTACTATACCTTTGTAATGTACTTTGAAATCAAAAGTTTGATGCCTCCAGCTTTATTCTTCTTGCTCAATATTGCTAAGTATTTGGGATCTTTGGAGTTTCATACAAATTTTAGGATTATTTTATCTATTTCTGTGAAAAATGTCATTGGAATTTTGATAGGATTTTCATTGAATCCATAAATTACTTTGGATAGTATAAACATTTACCAATATTAATTCTTCCAACCCAAGAAAACAAAATATCTTTCCATTTATTTGTGTCCTCATCATTTTTTTCATCAATCTTATTGTTTCCAGTGTGTCTTTCAACTCTTTGGTTAAATTTATTCCTAAGTATTTCATTGTTTTGATGCTATTGTTTTGGAATTGATTTCTTAATTTCTCCTTCAGATATTTTGTTGTTAGTGTTTCAAAATACAACTGATTTTTTAATGTTGATTTTTCAACTTTACTGAATTCGTTTAATAGTTCTAAAATTTTTTTGGTGGAATCTAGGATTTTCTTTATTTAGATCATGTCATCTACGACAATTTAGCTTTTTTCTTTTGAATTTGTATGCCTTTATTTATTTATTTTTTCCTAATTGTTCTGTCTAGGACTTCCAATAATATGTTGAATAAAAGTGGCAAGAGTGGGCATCCTTGTCTTTTAGCTTTTCAACATTGATTTTAATGTTAGCTATATTAGCTTTGGGCTTGCCATTATGACCTTTATTATATTGAGATATATTCTTTCTGTACTTAATTTGTTGAGACTTTTTATCATAAATTGATGTTGAATTTTGTCAAATACTTTTTTTTGCATGTATTGAGATGATATGATTTTTCATCCTTCATTCTGTTAATGTGGTGTATCACATTTATTGATTTGTATATGTTGGAACATTCCTGCATCCCAAGGATAAATCCCACTTGGACATTTTATATGATCTTTTTAATGTGCTGGTGAATTCAGTTTGCTAGTATTTTATGGAGGATTTTTGCATCTATGTTCATCAGAGATATTGGCCTGTAATATTTTTTATTCTTGTATTGTCCCTCTCTGACTTTAGTGTCAGGATAATGCTGGTCAGGTAAAATGAGTTTGTAAGTGTTCTCTCCTCTTCAAATTTTTAGGAGACTTTGAGGATTGGTGTTAATTTCTTTTTAATTGTTTGATAGAGTATACCAGTGAAACCATCTGGTCTGGGCTTTTCTTTGTTGAGAGATTGTTTATTACTGATTCAATCTCCACAGTAGTTATAAGTCTATTCAGATTTTTTATTTCTTCATGATTTAGTCTTGGTAGGTTGTATGTTTCTAGGAATTTATCCATTTCTTCTGGGTTATTCAATTTTGCTTATTATTCATAGGAGTCTGAATTTTAATTTTTACAGTATCGGGTTTAATGCCTCCTCTTTCATTTCTGATTTTATTATTTTAGTCTTCTTAATCTAGGTAAAGTTTTGTCAATTTTTTATGTTTTCAAAAAATCAGCTCTTATTTTTGTTGATTTTTTTAAACATTTTTTTCTGTTCTCTCTTTCACTTATTTGTTTTGATCTTTGTTATTTCCTTCCTTCTGCTAACGTTGAGCTTGTTTTTTTCTTATTTTTGTAGTTCCTTGAGGTGTAAAGTTAGGTTGTTTATTTGAGATATATCTCCTTTTTAATGTAAGGATTTATTGTTATATAACTCCCTCTTAGAATAGTTTTAACTGCATCCTTTAAGTTTTGGTATGGTGTGTTTCCATTTGTATTTGTCTCAGAATATTCTTTTATTTCTTCCTTGACCCATTGATTGTTCAGGAATGCGTTGTTTAATTTCTACATATTTGTGAATTTTCTATCACTTCTACCATTATTTATATATATTTTCATACTATTGTGTTTGGAAAATGTTTGATATGATTTCAAACTACTAAATTTGTTGACTTGTTTGTAAATTAACATATGATATATCTAGAGAATGTTCCTAAGAATGTGTGTTCTGCTGCTTTTGTAGGTATGCTTTTTCTTGATCCTGAAAATCCAGGCTAGGTTCTGAGAGCCTCTTATTTGTTTCCATAGGAAAGTTCCCTGAAATGCTTGATTTTGTGAGCCTTTTTACAGTCCGTCATAGTCAAGCCTGCTTTCTGTGCTTGCTTACCAGCTGTCTGAAAAAAACTAGCACTCACTGGCTGTGGGAGTGCATGTCAGAACCCAGCCATAGAAGGAGTGCAGAGAGTGTGGATGAGGCAGGCAGAGCATTTAGCTACCTATGTTCCAGTTTTGGTGTTCTGCAGGTGAGGCACCCCCCAGTGTTTTGTGGGCCAGGATTCCTGATGTTGTACATGAATCAATTAAAAGGAAGAACAATGAAGCAGTTAGTATGTTCCTTTGATGAGTTCTGAGCCCTCGATGCCATACTAACAGCCTCTTCTAACCCCTCTGCTTTGCAGATCACCATAGTGATCTGGATGAGATGAGAAAGAATTAGGCCTTTGGGACAGCATCCTGTACCTCTGGAAAAGCCACATTTCTCACTTTATCCAATGAGAAAAATTGTGGGCTGAGAGGGTCTCTCAGCACTGAGCCATACCACCTTGGGGGAGGGGTGACATAGGCAAAATGAAACTTTCCTCTTACGCTCTTCAGTGCATCTATT
>NW_024353905.1:2079339-2107686 GCF_902729225.1 Pteropus medius | reverse complement strand
AATAATTAAGTAAATGGAATATTAAAATTATTTAAAAAATTCTCCAGACCCAGATGATTTTACTAAAGTTTATTAGTTGCTTAAAGAAGAATAAACAACAATTTCACACAATATCTTCCAGAAAACAGGGGAGGAGGGAACATTTTCCTACTCATTATATGAGGCCAGTGTTACTGTGATACCAAACCAAAGATATTATAAAAAATAAAATTGCAGGGCGATTCTGAGAAGGAAGATAATGGACAAGGTAAAAGCAGGGTTCATCTCCTCCCAGGTCCACGTTAAAATTACAATCAAATTATAAAATAATCAACGTGGAGAATCACCTGAAGTCCAGCTGATCATAACACCTACATCTGATAATATAAAGGAGACACATTGAAGCCAGTAGGAGGGGCAAAGTCAGGAATAGTGCTGGATCCGCACCCTCTGGTGGTGGAGGATCACTGGGAGGGAGAGCGAGGCTGCAGAGGCTCTCCTGAAGGAGAGGGGGATCCTGGCCTCATCTGGAGGGTCCCCAGCCCAGGGAAAAGAATATTCCAATAACTCTGACTATAGAAACCATAGGGGATTCCGGACAGCTGGGTGAGATGGAAGGAGACTGAAACCCTAGACATCTCTTTGAAAGACCTGCGCATAGGCTTTGTGATCTGTGGGCACTCACCTGGGACACCGGCGGTGGGTCAGAGGCTTGCGTAGGATTCATTCTGAGAAAGTCTGCATTACTTGGAGCCAGAACAGAGAGCTGGAAGGGCAACCACCATTGTGCCTTAGTCTGGCTCCCCTACCAGGCAATCTACAAACTGCACTAGCTTGACTGTGCAGACACAGACCTCTCCCACAGAGCCATTAGGAAGTGCTGGTCAGAGGGTATCAGCCCACCCTGCCCAACCTGCTGATTGCCTGGGGCATTTGTTGCTGGATGGCTGCCAAGCCTTGCTCCGATTCAGGGCCAAGCATTCACAGATGGTGACCAGCACTGCGAGCGGAGTTTCCAATCCCAGCAGTGGCCAGCACTGTGAGCCACATTACTGAGATAGGGTCAGGCAGATCACTGCTTCCAACACGAACTGGGGGTAGGTATCGGGGACCTGTGAGCCAGTCCCAGATAGCAGCTGGTCTTGCTGTGATCTGAGACTTCTGCAGGAATGGGTGAATGGTTACCAAATTTGCAGCAAGACTGAGGCTGTATTGATATGACTGCCATTGTCTTTCTGAGACCCACTTCACTCTACCCACAAATTGCCCCAGGTGTCCCATTGTCAGTGAACTGCCACAGCCTGGCCCCTCCCCTCTCCTGAACTCCCAATCCACACAGGCAACAAACTTTGGCTAGCACAGGACAGGCACTGCACAGAAATCAGCAGCAGGTAGAACTCTGCTGCCTGCAAGAGTTGCAATATTCTGTCCAGGGAGCGCAGGGGTCTGTGTGACCGCCTCAGACTGCAGCTGGTCTCACTGTGATCTGTGACTACAGTGGGAACATGCAGAAACAGAAGTTGCAGCAAAACTGAAGCTATATTGGCCGGACAGACCTTGTCTCCTGAGATCCCACATCATCCAAATCACAAAGTGCCTGCAGCCCATCGATAAGCAAAGCAGCCTCTTGTACCCTGCTTGGTGATGGGGTTGTGCAGTCAGTGCAGGCAATAGACCTTGACTAGCGCAGTGAGCACACTTCAAGGAAAACAGTTGTGGACAGATCATTGCTGCCTGTACGAGCTACAATATCTCTTGAGGGGATTGCAGGAGTCTGTATTGGCCTGATGGCCCTTGACTCTCTGACCTCCTGCTCCATTCAATACACAAAGTGCCTGCTGCACGTTCATAGGTAGCTGCCCCTGCCCTGGGATAGTGCATTTAGGTCCAGGATGGACAGCAGCTGACCTTGCTACTAGAGGAAACTTGTACAGGGAACCACAGAGACAGCGCTGGCATGTAAACTGACACTGCAGTGGCAGGGAGAAATTTACTCAATAAACCCAGGAGACTCCCAGGGGTCCTGTGCCCCACAACACACATATCACCCAGTTTTAGAGACTTACAGGCATCTGATAGGCAGTGTCAGGCCTTGAGGAGCACTGGTCCCTCCGCTAAAATGCCCTAGGTCATGGACGGTGGATAACTGACCACTGCGTACAGCATTGTCTCTTCCACTTACCTATAGATCCAGCATAAGCAACAATCATCTGAGGATTACTTTGTAGTTCTCACTGGGTAGCCCTGAGCAATCAAAAGCAGTGGCTGACCTTGGCCTACGGGGCAGCCTTTCCCAAGGTGCCACAAAACCAATGCACGTGGAAGCTGGTACCAGACCACAACGGAGCATTAATAGTCCCATTAATGATACACACAAAGGGGGCTTGCAACAAGTACACAAGCTTGCTAGGGCAAATCCGCCCAGTGGGGTCAGCCCCAGAACAGCAACTCTTACCCTGTGGGTGCAGCCAAATCTCACAAATAGCCTGAGCGTTAATCCCATCTACTGATCTGCTAACAACAGTAAAGGCTTGGCAACAACAGAAGATCACACACAATCCACACAAAGATCACATCCAGAGCCCCCAGCATAAGAGATCAGGTAGAGTCTGCCACTGGGCCACACAAGAAACCTTCCACATTAGGCCATTTGGCCAAGGCTGAGAGATGAAATGAATATTCCTGACACACAGACACAAGCACAGAGAAGCTAATAAAATGAGAAAACAAAGAAACGTGCTACAAATGAAACAACAGGAGAAAACTTTAGAAAATAAGCTAAATGAAATGGTGGCAAGCAACCTACCAGAGACAGAGTTCAAAATAATGCTTATAAGGATGCTCAGTGAACTTATGGGGAGAATTGATGAGCACAATGAGTACCTCAACAGCATAAAAAAGTGACATAGAAACCATAAAAAGAACCAGATATAAATGTGGAATACAATAACTGAAATGAAGAATACACTAGAAGGAGTCAACAGAAGATTGGACAAGGCAGAAGATTGAATCAGTGAATTAGAAGACAAGATGGCAAAATACGCCCAATCAGAACAACAAAAAGAAAAAAGAATTTTAAAAAATGATGATAGTTTAAAAGACCTCTGGGACAACATGAAATGTAACAATATCCGGATCGTAGGAGTACCTGAAAAGGAAGAAAGAGAGCAAGGGATTGAGAATCTATTCGAAGAAACAATGGTGGAAAACTTCCCTAACCTGGCAAAGGAATTGGTCATACAAGTTCGAGAAGCACAAAGAATCCCAATCAAGAGGAATTCAAACAGACTCACACCAAGACACATCATAATTAAAAAGTCAAAAGTCAAAGACAAAGAGAGAATTTTAAAAGCAGCAAGAGAAAGGCAGCTAGTTACTTACAAGGGTACCCCCATAAGAATGTCTGCTGATTTTTCAATGGAAAATTTGCAAGCCAGAAAGGAATGGCAAGAAATATTCAAAGTTATGAAAAACAAGTATCCACAACCATGAATACTCTACACAGCAAGGCTTTTGATTAAAATGGAAAGTGAGATAAAGAGCTTCCCAGACAGGAAAAAGTTTAAGGAATTCATTAACAACAAGCCAGCATTACAAGAAATGTTAAAGGGTCTTCTATAAAAAAAAAAAGAAAAAGGAATATAGAAATAACAAATTCAAATAATAAAATGGGAGTAACAATGTACCTATCAGTGATCACTTTAAATGTAAACAGATTAAATGCTCCAATCAAAAGACACAACATAACCAAATGGGTAAGAAAACAAGACCCATGCATATGCTATCTACAAGAGACCCACTTCAGATCAAATGACACACACAGACTGAAAGTAAAGGGATGGAAAAAGATATTTCACACAAACAGAAATGAAAAAAAAAAGCTGGGGTAGCAATACTTACATCAGATAAAGTAGGCTTTAAAACAAAGGCTATAATAACTGACAAAAAGGCATTACATAATGATAAAGGGATCAATCAATCAAGAGGACATAACACCAGTAAACATATGTGCATGCAACATAGGAACATCTACATACATAAAGCAATTATTGACTGACATAAAAGTTGAGATCAGTAGTAATACACTCATAGTAGGAGACTTTAAAACTCCACTGACACCAATGGACACATCTTCCAGGCAATAAATCAACAAGAGAACAATGGGCCTAAAAGACACATTAGAACAGATAGATTTAAGAAATATATTCAGAACATTGTACCCCAAAGCAGCAAAATATACCTTCTTCTCAAGTGCGCAAGGAACATTTTCAAGGATAGCCCACATGTTAGGACACGAATCAAATCTCAATAAATTTAAGAAGATTGAAATGATATTAACCATCATCTCTGATCACAATGGTATGAAACTAGAAATCAACTACAAGAAAAAAAAACTGGAAAATACACATACACATAGAGGCCAAATAACATGCTACTAAAAAATGAATGGGTGATCAATGAGATCAAGGAATAAATCAAAGGATACCTTAAAACAAATGAAAATGAAAACACAACTCAAAATTTATGGGACACAACAAAAGCAGTTCTAAGAGGGAAATTCATAGCAATACAAGAAAAAGCTCAAATAAACAATCTAACCTTACAATTAAAAGAACTAGAAAAAGAACAGCAAAAAAAGCCCAAAGTGAATCAAAGAAAGGAAATCATAAAGATCAGAGCAAAAATAAATGAAATAGAGTCTAGAAAAATAATACAAAAGATTAATGAAACCAAGAGCTGATTCTTTGAAAGGATAAAAAAAATTAACAGACCTTTAGCCAGTCTCATCAAGGAAAAAAGAGAGAGGACTCAAATAAAATCAGAAATGAAAAAGGAGAAATAACCACGGACTCCACAGAAATACAAAGGATCATAAGAAAATACTACAAGCAATTATATGCCAACAAATTGGACAATCTGGAAGAAATGGACACGTTCCTAGAAATATACAATCTCCCAAGACTGAGTCAAGAAGAAAAGAAACAGAAAATCTGAACCAACCAACTACCGCCAATGAAATAGAATCAGTAATCAAAACCTCCCGAAAAACAAAAGTCCTGGACCAGATGGCTTCATAGGCGAATTTTACCAAATATTCAAAGAATGAACACCTATTCTTCTCAAACTATTCCAAAAAATTCAAGAAGAGGGAAGGCTCCCTAACTCCTTATATGAGGCCACCATTACCTGATTCCAAACCTGACAAAGACATTACAAAAAAAGAAAACTATAGGCCGATAACTCTTATGAACATTGATGAAAAATCCTCAACAAAATATTAGCAAACCGAATTCAGCAATACATTAAAAGTATCATACACCATGATCAAGTTGGATTTATTCCTGGGATGCAAGGTTGGTACAATATCCGCAAATCAATTAATGTGATACACCACACTAACAAATCGAAAGATAAAAACGATATGATCACATAAATAGATGAAGAAAAAGCATTTGACAAAATCCAGCATTTACTTATGATAAAAATTCTCAGCAAAGGGGGAATAGATGGAAAAAACCTCAGCATAATAAAGGCCATATACGACAAACCTATAGTTAACATGGCTATCAATGGGGAATGGCTAAAAGTGTTTTCCTTCACATGAGGAACAAGACAAGGATGCCTACTTTCACCAATTTTCTTCAACATTGTATTGGAAGGCTTAGCCACAGCAATGCGACAAGAAAGAAAAATAGAAGGCATCCGAATTGGAAAGGAAGAAGTAAAACTCTCATTTGCCGATGACATGATAATACATATAGAGATTCCACCCAAAAACTGATAGAATTGGTCAATGAATTCAGTGAAGTAACAGGTTACAAACTAAATATTCAAAAAACAGTGGCGTTTTTATACACCAATGATGAACTTTCAGAAAGAGAAATTAAGAAAACAACCTCATTTACAATTGTGCCGAAAACTATAAAATACCTGGGAATAAAATTAACCAAAGAGGTAAAAGACCTGTTCTCAGAGAATTATAAGTCATTGAAAAAAGAAATTGAAGAAGATACAAATAAATGGAAGCATATACCGTGCACATGGCTAGGAAGAGTCAACATCATTAAAATGGCCATACTACCCAAGGCAATCTATAGATTCAATGCAATCCCTATCAAAATACCAATGGTATTTTTCAGAGAGCTAGAACAAATAATCCTAAAATTTATATGGAGTCATAAAAAATCTGAATAACCATGGCAATCTTGAGAAAAAAGAACGAAGTTGGAGGTATCACACTACCAGATATCAAACTATACAACAAGGCTACAGTAATCAAAACATCATGGTACTGGCATAAAAGCAAATACATTGATCAATGGAACACAATAGAGAGCCCAGAAGTAAATCCACGCCTATACTATCACTTAATATATGACAAAGGAGGTACGAATATATAATGGGATAAAGGCAGTCTCTTCAATAAATGGTATTGGGAAAATTGGACAGCTACATGCAAAAACCAAACTGGACTAGCTTCTTACACAGTATGCAAGAATAGACTCAAAATGGATTACAGACTTAAATGTAAGACCCAAATCTATAAAACTTCTAGAAGAAAACATAAGCAGTAAACTCTCTGATATTACTAATAGGAATTTCTTTTCAGGTATATCTCCTCAGGCAATGGAAACAAAAGAAAAAAATAAACAAATGGGACCTCATCAAACTAAAAAGATTTTGTAGAGCAAAGGAAACCATCAACAACAAAAAGACAACTGACTGGGAGAAGCTATGCGCTAATGATACATCTGATAAGGGGTTAATATCCAAAAATATATAAAGAACTTATACAAATCAACAACAAAAACAAACAATCCAATTAAAAAATGGGCAGAAGACCTGAAAGGATACTTCTCTAAAAAGGAGCTACAGATGGCCAATAGACATATAAAGATGCTCAAGGTCACTAATCATCAGAGAAATGCAAAATAAACCACAATGAGATATCACCTCACACCTCTCAGAATAGCTATCATCAATAAGTCAAAAACAAGAACTCTTGGCAAGGATGCAGAGAAAAGGGAACCCTCATACATTATTGGCGGGATTGCAAATTGGTACAGCCACTGTGGAAAACAGTCTGGAGGTTTCTTGAAAAATTAAAAATGGATATCTTTTGAGCCAGCAATGCACTGCTGGGTATTTATCTAAAGAAAACCAAAACAATAATTCGTAATATCTATGCATCCTAGTATTCATGGCAGCACAATTTACAATAGCCAAGATATGGAAGCAAACTTAATGCCCATCAGCAGACGATTGGATAAAGAAATTACGGTTCATATATACAATGTAATATTACTCGGCCATTAAAAAAAATGAAATCCTACCACTTGCAATGACCTGGATGACCTAGAGGTTATTATGCTGAGTGAAATAAGTCAGAAAGAGAAAGATAAATACCATATGATTTCACTTATTGTGGAATCTAAGGGGGAAAAAAAACAAAGTAATTAAAAACAGACTCACAAATATAGTGGACAATTTAGTACCAGACAGAGGGGAGGGAGTTTGAGGGTCTGGGAGAATGAGGTGAAGGGTTAAAGAAGTACAAATTAGTAGTTGATAATTGGGCACGAAGATCATGGCAGAGAGAATGCAATTAGCATTAATATGATGGCTAGGTGGAGGGCCAGGGATGAAGGGAGCAATTGGGGGGATCATTTTATGAACTATATAGATGTCTAAGCAATGCACTGTATACTTGAAACTAATAAAAAAAAAGTAAATTTGAAAGAGAGATAAAGAGCTTTCTAGACACAAAAAGCTAAAGGAGTTCATCACTACCAAACCAGTATTAAAAGAAATATTAAAGAGACTTCCTTAAGAGGAAGAGCGGGAAAAACATAATGTGAACCATTAAAAGGCAATAACTACATACCTATCAATAATCACTTTAAATGTAAGTGGATTAAATGCTCTAAGCAAAAGGCATAGGGCAACTGAATGAATAAAATAACAAGACCCATGCAAATACTGTCTGCAAGAGACCGACATCAGGTTGAAAGACACACAGAGACTGAAAGTAAAGGAATGGAAAAAGGTATTTCATAGAAATGGAAACAAACAACAAAAAAAAGCTGAGATAGCAATGCTTATATCAGACAAAATAGACTTTAAAACAAAAGCTATACCAAGAGACAAAGGACATTTCATAATGATAAAGGGACCAATCCAACAGGAGGTGTAATAGCCCGCTGAAATGTGAAAGGGTTAAAGAATAATTAAAACCTGAAACTGGACAAAGGAAGTCTATAACTTAGGCCTAGTTTCTGGAACCCCTAACCACATTCTGTTAATCATGAAACTTGTAACAATGAGCTAATATGCTAACTGCCAATTTTAGCCTGTGTAACCCTGCTTGCTTGCGTGGCTTGAAAAATAATCAATTGTATATAAGCTGAAAATTACTGTTTGGCCATTGCCCATGGGAACACTGGCTATTGCCCATGGGAACATAGGCAATCACCCATAGGAACATAACATTCTAACAACAAGCTTTCTGACCAGTGGGTTGACAGGTAGTGAATAGGAGAAAGATGGACCTTTGGTTTAAGACAGAATGAGGAATGGGATTTGGGGCTTAAAACCCTTGTATCTTGGCAATTCGGGGCTGCTCCTTTGCAAGGACAGCCGCCGGCTAATAAACTGTCTCCTGGTTAAGAGCACTCAAGTTGGCTCTGGTTATTCTGGACACAACAGAGGTTATAAGCCTTGTAAACATTTGTACACCCAATATAGGGGCACACAAATATATAAAGCAAATACTGACAGACATAAAGGGAGAGATCGACGATAATACAGTCATAGTAGGGGACTTTAACACCTCATGGACATCAATGATTAGATCTTCCAGGCAAGAATACCAACAAGGAAATAGCAACTTTAAATGACACATTAGACTACATTGATTTAATTAATATTTTTAGAATATTACACCCCAAAAGAGCAAAATATACATTCCATTCGAGAGCGCATGAAGTATTTTCCAAGACAGACAACATGTTAGCCCACAAAACAATTCTAAGTAGATTTAAGAAGATTGAAATCATATCAAGCATCTTTGAACACATGGTATAAAAGTAGAAATTAATTACAAGAAAAAAAAACTAAAAAACACAAACACGTGGAGGCTAAATAACATGCTGCTAAATGATGAATGTGTTAACGATGAGATCAAGAAAGAAATTGAAAGATACCTTAAAACAAATGAAAATGAAAACACAATGACCCCAAATCTATGGGACACTCAGTGAAAGCAGTCCTAAGAGGGAAATCCATAGCAACACAGCCTACCTCAAGAAACAAGAAAAATCTCAACTAAACAATCTAACCTTACACCTAATGGAACTAGAAAAAGAAGAGATAACAAAGCCCAAACGAGTAGAAGGGTGGAAATAATAAAGATCAGAGTGGAAATAAATGAAATAGAGTCCAAAAAAACGATACAAAATATAGTGAAACAAATAGCTTGTTCTTTAAAAAGATAAACAAAATTGATAAACACTTAACAAGACTCATCGAGAAAAAAAAGAAAGAACCCAAATAAAATCAGAAGTGAAAAAATTGAAGTGCCAATTGACACCACAGAAATATAAAGGATTATAAGAAATTACTATGAACAATTATACAATTATATGCCAACAAATTGGACAATCTGGACAAAATGGATACATTCCTAGAAACATGCAAACTTCTGAGACTGAATCAAGAAGAAACAAAATCGGAACAGACTGATTTCTACTAATGAAATTGAATTGGTAATCAAAAAACTCCCAACATACAAATGTCCTGGACCAGATGGTTTCACAGGTTAATTTCACCAAACATTCAAAGAAGAATTAACACCTATCCTCAAAATATTTTGAAAAAAAAATTCAAGAGGAAGGAAGGCTCTCAAACTCATTTTATGAGGCCACCTTTACCCTGATTCTAAAACCAGCCAAAGACATTACAAAAAAAAAGAGGAAAAGGCCGGTATCTCTGATGAATATAGATGCAAAGCTCTTCAACAAAATATTAGTTAACCAAATTCAGCAACACATTTTAAAGATCACATACCATGATCAAGTAGAATTTATTCCTAGAAGCCAAGGTTGATGCAATATCTGAACATAAATTAATATCATATACCACATAAACAAAATGAAAAATAAAAATCATATGATTGTATCAATAGATGCAGAAAAGGCATTTGACAAAATCCAGCATTGATTCATGATAAAATTCACAGCAATAGAGGGAACATACCTCAACATAATAAAGGCCACATATGACAAACCCACAGATAACATCGTACTGGATACTGAAAAGCTAAAATCATTTTCCTTCAGATCAGGAACCTGACAAGAATGTCTGCTTTCACCATGTTTATTCAACACTGTACCGGAAGTCCTAGGCACAGCAATCAGACAAGAAACAATAATAAAAAGGCATCTAAAAGACCCTGAATAGCCACAGTAATCTTGAGAAAGAACAAAGTTGATGGTATCATGCTACCTGATATTAAACTATATTACAAGGCTATGGTTATCAAAACAGCATGATACCGGAAAAACCAAACCAAACCAAACGAAAACAAAACAAAAACAAAAAAAAACAAACACGTAGATCAATGGAACAAAATTGAGAGTTCAGAAATAACCCGTGCATATATGATCGATTAATCTATGACAGAGGAGGCAAGAATATACAAATGGGGGCAAGAATATACGTTAGGGTAATGAAACTTCAAATAAAAAGTGTTTGGAAAACTGGACAGGTACATGCAAAAAAAATGAAACTAGACCTCTTTCTTGCACCATATACAATAAACTCAAAATGGAGTAAGGCCTTAAATGTAAGTTTTGAAACTATAAATCTCCTAGAAGAAAACATGGGCAGTAAATTCATTGGCATTGCTCTTAGTAATATTTTTTTTAATATATGTCTCCTTGGGCAAAGGAAACAAAAGAAAAAGTAAATGGGACTACTTCAAACTATTTTCTTTTTATATACAGCAAAGGAAACCATCAGCAAAATTAAAAGATAACCTACTGAATGAAAAAATAATTGCCAATGATACATCTAATAAAGGATTAATATCCAAAATATATAAAGAGCTCTTACCACTTAACACCAAAAAAATGATCCAATTTAAAAATAGGCAGAGGAGCTGAATAAATATTTCTCCAAAGAAGAAATCCAAAACACTAATTTGAGAAGATATACACATTCCTATGTTCATTGAAGCATTATTTGCAATAGCCAGGATATGGAAGCAACCCAAGTGTTCATTAATAAATGAATGGGTAAAGAAGTTGTGGTACATATATACAGTGGAATATTACTCAGCCATAAAAAGAATGAAATCTTGCCAGTTGTCACAACATGGATGGACCTAGAGGGTATTACGCTAAGTGAAAGAAGTCAGACAAAGACAAATCCCATATGATTTTACTTATGTGTGGAATTTAACAATGAAATAAACTAACAAACAAAATAGAAATAAACCCATAGATACAGAGAAGAAATTGATCGTTGCCAGATGAGTGGGGCGTTGGGGGACTGGGTGAAAAAGTTGAAGGGATTAAGAAGTGAAACTGGCAATTAAAAAATAGTCACAAGGATGTAAAATACAGCATAGGGAATATAGTCAATAATATTGTAATAACTATGTATGGTGCCAGGTGAGTACTACATTTATTGAGGGGATTATTTCATAAATTATATAAATGTCTAACCACTATGCTATACATCTGAAATTAATATTACATTAAATGTCAACTGGAATTGAAAAATTTTTTTTAAATGTGAAAAGGAAGGAAAAGTCACAGAGCAAGAGGATAATTTTCACAATGCATGTGGCAGCAAAGGGTAAGTATCCAGAATAAAGAATTTTAATAAGTAATTAATAAAAATACAAAAAAATGCACATATAATGTGAAAAGGCATTTCACTGAAAAAGAAACCAAAATTGCCAATAAATATATGAAAAAAATGTTCAATCTTACAATTACTAATGTGTTATAGTACTTAGTGTTTGCAGGTATGTGGAGCAACAGGATTTCTCATGTACTACGCATGGGAATACATCTTTGAACTTATTGGAGAGATATAAGAAACTATCTATAAAAGTGGAGATGTTACCAATACAGTAGTTTGTGAAGATCTATGAACCCTTATGTTCATGGCGGTGCTATTCAAAATAGCCAAGATATGGAAGTAACCTAAGTAATCATCAATAGATGATTGGATAAAGAAGTTACGGTACATATATGCAATGAAATATTACTCAACCATTAAAAAATGAAATCTTACTATTTGCAACAACATGAATAGTCCTAGAGGGTATTATGCTGAGTGAAATAAATCAGAGAAAAAAAGTACCATATGATTTCACTTATATGCAGAATCTAAGGAGCAATAGAAATGAACAAACTAAACAAAGACACACTCAGATACAGAGAACAAACTGGTGATTAACAGAAGGCAAGGTGTTTAGGGGGCTGAGTGTAAAAGGTGAAGGGATGATGAAGTACAAATTAGTAATTACAAAATAGTCACAGGGATTTAGAGTACAGTATAGAGTATATAGTCAATATTATTGTAATGGTTGTGTGTAGCGCCAGATGGGTGCTAGAGTAATTGCGGAGTTCACTTCATAAATTATATAAATGTCTGTCCATTGTACTGTATACATAAAACTAATATAAAATAAAAAAGTGAGATCTTCATAGTTTCTAAGGACATAGTTTATAGATATGTCCTTGAGAAACTATAGTACACATGCACAAGAAAACATATATAATAATTTTATTGCAGTATTTACTTATTACTTCAAAAACTATTTATTGAACAGAAAATTTATTCCAGACATATTGTAGGTTCTGAGGATACCCCAGGGAACCAAAGTCTTTACCCTTAT
Organism: Pteropus medius; assembly: GCF_902729225.1. Classification (NCBI taxonomy): domain Eukaryota; kingdom Metazoa; phylum Chordata; class Mammalia; order Chiroptera; family Pteropodidae; genus Pteropus; species Pteropus medius. Next base: position 2,094,797 of record NW_024353905.1, on the reverse strand, counting down.
GAAGTTTACTTAATTGTATGTAGCGACAGAAAATAAATACATATACAATATATTTTTATATTTTTATATTTAAAAAAAGTTTATTGGATAACACTGGTTAACACAATTATGTAATTTTCAGATGTATATTATAATATGACATCTGTATATTCTATTGTGTGTTTACCACACAAAATCTAGTTTCTGTCAGCTACCATATATTTGATCCCTTTTACCCACTTCATCATCCTCTCACCCCCCTATCTTTGACCACTTTTACCCCATTTACCACCCTCCTCCTTCCCTACCCCCTACCCTCTGGTAACCACTAGTCCTTTGTCCATGTCCACGAGTCTCTGTTTGTTTGTCTTGTTCATTTGTTGCTTTTAGGTTTATATCCCACATATAAGAGATATGATGTAATTTTCAACATTTTATGTCTGGCTTCTTTCGCTTAGTATGATTATTTCAAGGTCCATCTATGTTGCTGCAAATGACAGTATTTCATCTCTTCTGGCTGAGTAATAGTCTATTGTATATATGTGCCACTGCTTCTTTAGCCAATCATCTATCATAGGACACTTCGGTTGCTTTCATGTCCTGGCCACTGTGAATAATGCTGTTATGAACATCGGTGTGCAAATATCATTTTGGATATGAGTTTTCAAGTCTTTGGGTAAATACTCAGTAAAGGGATTGCTGGATCACATGGTAGATCAATTCTTAGTTTTTTGAGGAAACTCCATATTGTTTTCTATAGCGACTATACCAATTTGCAGTCACACCAACAGTGTATGAGGGTTCCTATTTTTCCACATCCTCACCTGCATCTGTTATTATTTGTCCTGTTGATTATAGCTATTCTAACAGGTGTAAGATGGTATCTCCTTGTGGTTTTGATTTGCATTTTCCTAAAAGCTAGCGATGTTCAGCATCCTTACAAATATCCGTTGGCCATTTTTATGTCCTCTAGGGAGAAGTGTCTGTTCAAGTCTTCTGCCCTTTTTCTGATTGGATGGTTTGGTTTTTGTTGTTGTTGTTATTGAGTCGTATAGGTTCTTTGTATATTTTGGATATTAGGCCATTATCAAAGGCGTTGCTTGCAAATATATTTTCCCATTCAGATGGCTGTCTCTTTATCTCGTTGACCGTTTATTTTGTTGTGCAGAAGCTTTTTAGTTTGATGTAGTCCTATTCATTTAGTTTAGCTTTTACTTCCCTTGCCTATGAGGTGAAATTCATAAAATCCTCTTTAAGTCCAAGGTCCTTGAGTTTAGTTGCTATGTTTTCTTCTATGCATTTTATTGTTTCAGGTCTTATATTCAGGTTCTTCATCCATTTTGAGTTAATTTTGGTGTGTGGTGATAGACAACAGTCTAGTAGTCTTTTCATTCTTTTGCAGGTGGCTTTCCAGTTTTCCAATTACCACTTAGTGAAGAGGGTTTCTTTCTTCACTGTATGTTTTGGCTTTTTTGTCAAAATTTATTTACCCATATAAATATGGATTTACTTCTAGACTCTCGATTCTGTTCCACTGGTCCGTGTGTCAGTTTTGCTGCCAATACCATGCCATTTTGATTACTGTCACTTTAGTATAATTTCATGTTGGGCAGACTGATGCCTCTAGACTCGTTCTTTTTCTTAGGATGGTTTTGGCAATTCGGGGTCTTTTATGCTTCCATACAAATCTGACGATTTTTTGTTCTATTTCTTTAAAAACTGCCAATGTGATTTTGATGGGGATTGCATTAAATCTGTATAATGCTTTAGGAAATATGATCATTTTAACTATGTTGAGTCTTCCAATCCAAGAACACAGAATATCTTTCATTTTCTTTGTATCTTCTTCGATTTCTTTTAATAAAGTCTTGTAGTTTTCATTATATAGATCCTACACTTGTTTCATTAGATTTATTCCTAAGTATTTTATACTTTTTGTTGCAATTGCAAAAGCAATTATTTTTTCCACATCTTTTTCTGACACTTCATTATTAGAGTATAGAAATGCTGTGGAATTTTGAATGTTGATTTTGTATCCAGAAACTTTACTGTATTTGCTTATTTTTTCTAGTAGTGCTCTTGTGAAGTCTTTAGGGTTTTCTATATAGAGAATGATGTCATCCACGAATAGTGACAATTTAACTTCTTCCTTTCCTATTTAGATGCTTTTTATATCTTCCTCTTATCTGATTGCACTTGCTAGGACCTCCAATGTTATATTGAATAAGAGTGGCGATAGTGGAGAGCCTTGCCTTGTTCCTGAACTTAGAGGGAAGGTTTTTACTTTTTCACCATTAAGTATAATGTTGGCTGAGGGTTTGTCACATATGGCCTTTATTACGTTAAAGGTACTTTCCTTCTTTATCGATTTTGTTAAGTGTTTTGATCATAAATGAATGTTGTATCTCATCGAATGCTTTTTCTGCATCTATTGATATAATCAGATGATACTTTTTAAAAATTTGTTTATGTGGTGTATCACATTAATCGGTTTGGGTATGTTGAACCCTCCTTGTGTCCCTGGGATGAAGCCCACTTGATCATGGTGTATAATCTTATTGATATGTTGCTGTATTCAGTTCGCTGGTATCTTATTTAGGATTTTCGCATTTGTGTTCATGAGAGACATCGGTCTGCAGTTTTCCTTCTTTGTGTTATCTTACCAGGTTTTGGTATGAGGGTGATATTGGCCTAATAAAATGAGTTGGGAAGTTTGAGGAGAATAGATGTTAACTCTGCTTTGAATGTTTGGTAGAATTCACTGGTGAAGGTATCTCGTCCTGGACTTTTGCTTTCGGGTAGGAAATTGAAACAATTTCCACATTGCTGATAAGTCTTTTTAGATTTTCCATATCTTGATTCAGTCTAGAAAGATTGTATTTTTCTAAGTACTGGTCCATTTCTTCTAGGTTATTAAATTTGATGTTATATACTTTTTCATAGCATTCTTGTATGATCCTCTCTTTCATCCCTGATTTTGTTTATTTGTGTCCTTTCTCTTTTTTCTTTAGTGAGTCTAGCCAGGGGATTGTCAATTTAATTAACCTTCTCAAGGATCAGCAGTTTGCTGAATTTTTTTTTCTATTGTTTCTTTTTGTATTCAATTTCATTTATTTCTGCTCCAATTTTGATTATTTCTTTCCTTCTGCTGACTTTAGGCTTAATTTGTTCTTCCTTTTCTAGTTTCTTTAGTTGAAGCATTAGGTTGTTTACTTGGGCTCGTTCTTGTTTTTGGAGGTAGGCCTATAATGATATGAAATTTCATCTTGTGACCCCTTTTGCCATGTCCCCAAAATTTTGATGTGTTGTACTATCATTATCACTCATTTCTATGTATCTCTTGATCTACCTTTTTATTTCTTCTCTGATCCAGTTATTTTTCAATAGCATGTTGTTAATCTCCATGTATTTGTGGTTATTCTCACATTCTTTCTGCAGTTGATCTTTAGTTTCAAAGCATTATGATCAGAGAATGTGATTGGTATGATTTCAACCCTTTTATATTTGTTGAGGCTTTCTCTGTGTCTCAATATATGGTCAATTCTTGAGAATGTTCCATGTTCAGTAGTGAAGAATGTATAATTGGCTGTTTTGGGATGGAAGGCTCTGTAAATATCCATTATGTCCAGTTGGTCTAATGTGTCATTTAAGGATGTTATTTCCGTATCGATTTTCTGCTTGGATCATCTGTCCATATCCAATTGTGGGGTATTTAGGTCCCCTTCTCCGATACTGTTTTGGTCTGTTTCTTCCATTAGTGCTGTTAGTAATTGCTTTGCATGTTTTGGGGATCCCTGATTGGGAGCATAGATATTAATAAGTGTTATGTCTTCTTGGTGCATGATTCCCTTTATCATTATGAAGTGTCCCTCAGTATCTTTCTTTATCTTTTTTATGTTGAAATCATTTCTTCCGATATTAGTACCACTTCTTCCACTTTCCTCTGAGTGCCATGTGCTTGAAATATCATTTTCCACTCTTTTCCTTTATGTCTATATTTGTCTTTGTAGCTGAGATATGACTCATAGAGGCAGAATATGGTTGGGTTTTGTTTTTGATCCATTCTGCAATTCTGTGCCTTTTTTATTGGTGAGTTCAGTCCATTTACATTTAGGGTGATTATTGAAATATGTGTTTTCTGATAGCCTTTGTATCTTTTGGCTTTCTGGTAGCTCAGTGTTTCCATTGCTTCCTTGTCCTTGTGTTTCTCTTGTCTTTATTTCAGTTGGCTTTTGTTGGTTTTCCCTCTGGTCCTTCTTGTTTTATGCTATATACTTCAGGTCTGAATCTTTGGTGTGTGTTTACCATTATGAATATTTAAAGGAGAGTTTTTTATATATATACAGTCGTCCATTTTCTTCTGTGCGTGCCTTATCTCCATTCCTCTTTGCGAATTTGGATATTTGAATCCTCCCCTTTTCAGTCATTGTTGTCTGAATCTGTCCCTATGTATGCTGAACATGCATTACTATCTTGCTATAGCAATTCTCTTCTTATAATGCCCTGTTCTTAGTAAGGGCTGCACTCCTCTGCTTCTATTTGCCTGATAGTCACCTTACTCCTAATTATGTTTTTTTTTTTTTGTCATTTTGTTTTAGGTGAGGTGACCCCTTTCAGTATTTCCTGTAATGCAGGCCTCGTAGTGGAGAATTCCCTCAATTTTTATGTGTCAGGAAAGGTCTTAATTTCTCCTTCATATCTAAAGGAGAGCTTAGCTGTATACATTATTGTATTCTGGTAGTTCCTTTCACTTAAAAGTTTGAATATTTGATTCCACTCCTTTCTGGCTTTTTAGGTTTGTGCTGAGAAGTCCGACGACAATCCAATGGGCTTTCCTTTATAGGATACCATCTTCTTTTCCCTGGCTGCCCTGAGAATTCTCTTTGTTGTTGATTTTTGATAATTTTGAGACAGTGAGTCATAGTGAAGTTTTTTGGGGGTTTGAGATATTTGGGTGTTCTGTTGACTTCTTGAATTCAAGCTCCAGCTCATTCCTTAGGTTTGGGAAATTCTAGTCAACTATATATGAAAATGCTTTCTAATTCCTGCTCCTTTTCTTCCCCTTCGAGAATGCCCATTATTCTAATGTTTCCTTTCCTGATAGTATCAGCTAGTTCCTGTATTTCTCTGTCATTCTTTGGTTTCTCTCTTCTTCCTTCTGATTTATTTCTACATTTCTGTCTTCGATATCACTGATCCTTTCCTCTATTTGGTCGACTCTATTTCCCAAGCTTGCTATTTCATTTTTCATCTCTTGCAGTGTATTCTTCATCTCCAGAAGTTCTATTCTGTTCTATTTAAGGGTTTTAATCTCCTTGCTAAATAACACATTCTGTTCATCTTGGAGTTTTTTCAATTCCTGAAATCATTGATATGAATTGTTTTGGATCTTATTGAGTTTTTTCAGAAGTTCTGAATTCTCTGTCATTTAAGTAGCATATTTTTATGCCTGTAAGCTTATTTTCTGGAGATTTTTCTCTTTCTTTTCGCCTTGGTTGTTCATAATGTTTAATAGACTGTTTCTCTGCATGGGCATTAATGTAAGTGCATTCTGCTTTTTATCCAGAAAGATTTATTATATAAAGTTCTCGTTTACAGCCATGCTACCTTAAAGAAGCCTCATCCTGTCTGATCTCAGAAGCCAAGCAGGGTCAGGCCTGGTTAGTACTTGGATGAGAGACCACGTAGGTAGACCAGGTGCTGTAGGTGTAAAGAATAAAAAAATATTAAAAAAAAATAAAATAAAGGATTGTAAGCTGACAAGTCCTTACAATCTATGAGGTCAACCAAAGGTTGCTTCGCCTAAAAATAAATAAATAAATAAAAATAAAGTTCCCTCTTGGCCTTTTGCAAAGACATAGTTTTTTTTTGTTTGTTTGTTTTTTGTTTTTGTTTTCTGTTTTTTTGTGTGTTTTTTGTGTGTTTTTTTGGTTTCCACTAGGTGACGTCTAAGCCTCTTGGATCCCTGCTTTATATAAATCCTTAATAATGCCTTTTTTTTTTCTTATAGATGTTTAATCATGCTCACTACCCTCAGTCTCAGTCCCTATCCCTGTTCGTGACAGTTTTGCTAGCGTTTGCTCAGATTCCCCTGGGGCTCCGCAGTTTTCTATCTTGTAGGATATCAGGGGAGGAGACCTCTGAGTTTGAGATGTGGGCTGCGCTCAGCCTCTCATTTTGCAACTGGACTGGTAATAATCAACTTTTGTTGTCTGCTAACCCCGGTTCTCTGCTGTCCGCAGTTCTCTGCTCTCTGCTCTGGTGTCTGGACACTGCCGCTGGCTGTGCAGACCTCACAGCTCTCCCAAGCAGGTTTGTTCAGGAAACCCACCTCACCTTACCCTCTCCCTCTCTTTCAGCAGGGCACTCAGTCTGCCAGAGGCAGTTTGTCTGTTTCTCCTAGTCTACCACCCAACTCCCAGGGTTTTGACCTGGGGTAGCTCTTATGTGCAATTGCCTCGCTCATACTTGCTTGTGTGAAGTTTGGGTGTTTTTTGTTGAGTTCTAGATGTTCAGCTTACTGTTGTTTCAAGGGAATAGATCTGGGGATGTTTCTCTCTCCACCATTTTTTGACTTCATTCCACATATATCTTTTTAAATCAGTATTTTGTTTTTGTTTTTTCAGATAAATACCCAGAAGTGGAATTCCTGGGTCATAAGGTAGTTCTACTTTTAATTTTTTTAAGACAAGCCATAGTGTTTTCTGCGGAGCCCCAGGGGAATCTGAGCAAATGCTAGTGTCAGCACCATTTTTTATTCCCACCAACAGTGCACAAGTGTTTCCCTTTCTCCACATCCTGACCAACACTTATTTCTTATCTTTTTAGTAATAGTCATTCTAACAGGTGTGAGGCGGTATCTCATTTTGGTTTTGATTTGCATTTACCTGATGAATAGTGATGTTGACTATCTTTTCATGTACAAGTTGGCTGTTTCTATGTCTTTTGGGGGAAAATTTCTATTCATATCTTCTGCTAACTTTTTAATCAGGTAGTTTGATTTTTGCTATTTAGTTATATAAGTTTTTTAAATTATATTCTGTATATTAACCCCTTATCAGATATATGATTTTCAAATGTTTTATCACATTCAGTAGGTTGCCATTTCATTTTTTTTTTTTGATGATTTCCTTTGCTGTAGAGAAGCTTTTTAGTTTGAGGTAATTCCACTTGCTTATTTTTGCTTTCGTGGCCTTTGTTTTAGAGTCAGATCTAAAAAAATAATCGCCAAGACCAATATCAAGAAGTTTAAAGCCTATGTTTTCTTCTAGAAATTTTATGGTTGCAGGCCTTACATTGAAGATTTTAATTCATTTAGAGATAATTTTTGTGTATGGTATAAAACAGGATTCTAATTTCATTGTTACACATGAGGCTGTTCACTTTTCTCAACACTGTTGAAGAGATTCTCCTTTTCACATTGTATATTCTTGACTTTTGTCATAAATTAATCAACCATATATGTGTGGGTTTATTTCTGGGATCACTTTTCTGTTCCATTGATCTGTGTCTGTTTTTATGCCCAAACCATACTTTTCTGATTACTATAGCATTGTAATATAGTTTAAAATCAGAAAGTATGGTACCTTCAGCTTTATTCTTCGTTCTCTCAAGATTGCTTTTGCAATTTGGGGTCTTTTGTAGTTCCATACAAATTTTAGGATTGTTTGTTCTATTGTGTGAAAAATGCCATTGTAATTTTGTTAGGGATTGCATTGAATATGTAGGTTGCTTTGGGTAGTATGGACATTTAACAGTATTATTTCAACCCAAAGACACAGAATACCTTTCAAATTAATTTGTGTCTTCTTCAGTTTCTTTCATCATTGTCTGACAGTTTAAAGTGTACAAATTTTTCACCTCCTTGGTTAAATTTATTCCTAACTGTTTTATTCCTTTTTTTTTTAATGCAATTGTAAATGGGATCACTTTTTACATTTCTTTTTCTGCCAGATTTTTTGTTAATGTATAGAAAGACTATAGATTTTTTAAATATTGATTTTGTATCCTAGAAGTCTACTAAATGTGTTTATTACTTCTAACAGTTTTTTGGTTGAGTCTTTAGGGTTTTCTATATATAATATCATGTAAACAGTGACAGTTTTACTTGTTCCTTTCCAATTAGGATACCTAATTGTCTGGCTAAGATTTTCAATACTATGTTGAATAAATGTGGTGAGAATGGACATCCTTGTCTTGTTCCTGATATTAGAGGAAAAGCTTTTAACTTTTCATCATTGAGTATGATGTTAGCTATGTGTTTGTCATACATGACTTTTATCATGTTGAGGTACATTCCCTCTATAGCCACTTTGTTGAGCGTTTTTCACCATAACTGGATGTTGAATTTTGTCAAATGCTTTCTCTGCATCTATTGAGATGGTCATAAGATTTTTATCCTTCATTTAGTTTTTCTGGTGTATCACATTGATTTATAGATGTTGAACAATCCTAGCAACACTGGAGTAAAACCCACTTAATTGCGGTGTATGATCCTTTTAATATATTGTTGAATTTGGTTTGCTAATATTTTGTTCCGGATTTTTGCATCTATGTTTTTCAGGGATATTGGCCTATAATTTTCTTTTCTGGTGTTCTTGTCTGATTTTCATTATCAGAGTGATGCTGGTCTCCTAATATGAGTTCAGAAGTGTTTTCCCCTCTTCTATTTTTTTGGAAGAGATTAAAAGGGATTAGTATTAATTTTTCTATAAATGTTTGATACAATTTGCCAGTGAAGGTTTTTGATTACTGATTCAATTTCCTTACTAGCAATTGTTCTATTCTTATTTTCAATTTTTTCATGATTCAGTATTGGAAAGTTTTTTGTTTCTAGAAATTTATCTATTTCTTCTAGGTTTTCCAATTTGTAGGCATGTAATTGTTCAAAGTACTCTCTTAAGATCTTTTGTATTTTTGTGGTATCAGTTGTAACATCTCTTTAATTTCTGATTATGTTTATTGACCCTCTCTTTTTTCTTGGTGAATCTAGTTAAGGGTTTGTCAATTTTGTTTATCTCTTCAAAGAACTAGCTCTTTAGTTTCATAGATATTTTTATTCTTTTCAGTCTCTATTTTATTTATTTCCACTCAGATCTTTGTTGTTGTTGTTGTTGTTTTACTAATTTTGTTCTTCATTTGTTATTTTTTTCTAGTTCCTTGACGTGTAAAGTTAGATTGTTTACTTGAGATTTTTCTTGTTTCTAGAGGTAGCCATTTATCACTATAAACTTCACTTGTTCATTTTCTATCACTTAGAACTGCTTCTCCTGCATCCTATGAATTTTGGTATCTTGTATTTTCAATTTCATTTGTCTTAAGGTATTTTTAAATTTCTTTTTGATTTATTTTTTAAAATTTATTTTTAATTATAGTTGACATATAATATTTTATTAATTTCAGGCATATAACATAGTGATTAGACATTTATATGTCGTACAAAGTGAACACCATGATAAGCCTAGTACCCATCTGACAGCATACATATTTATGACATATTATTGACTATGGTCCCTATGCTATATCTTACATTCCTGTGACTATTTTTATAACTGGTAGTTTGTACTTCTTAATCCCCTTCATCTTTATCACCCATCTCCCATTCCTCTCCAATATCACAGCCAACATTTTATTCTCCATGTATATGAATTTGTTTTGTTTCGTTCATTTGCTTTTTTTTAAAACCACGTATGAGTGAAATCATATGGTATTTGTCTTTCTTCGTCTGACTTATTTCACTTAGCATAATACCCTGTAAGTCCATCCACGTCGTTGTTACTGGCAAGATTGACTTCTTTTTATGACTAACATTCCATTTTATATATATATATATAAAATATATCATATCTTAATCCATTTAACTATCAATGGACACCTAGGTTGTTTACATAGCTTAGCTATTGTAAATAATGCTACAATGAACATAAGGGTACATATATATTTTTGAAATAGTGTCTTTGATTTCTTTGGATTAATTCCCAGAAGTGGAATTGCTGAGTCACATGGTAGGTCAATTTTTAAGTTTTCAAGGAGACTTCATACTGTTTTCCATACTTCTGCACCAGTTGACATTCCCAACAATATCACAAAAGGGTTCCTTTTTCTCCGTATCATTTTGAACACTTATTCATTGTTTTCCTTTTCATAGTAGCCATTCTGACAGATCTAAGGTGATATATCATTGTTTTTTTAATTTGCATTTCTGATTATGACTGATGTTGAGCATTTTTTCATGTGTCTGTTGGCTATCCATGGGTCTTCTTTGATGAAATATCTATTCAGGTTCTCTGCTAATTTTTTAATTGGATTGTGTGTGTGGTTTTTTTTTTTTTTTTTTTTGATGAGTTGTATGAGTTCTTATATTTTTGATATATCATTTGCAAATATTTTCTCCCATTCAGTATGTTGCTTTTTTTTTTAATGGTTTCCTTTGCAGTGCAAAAAGCTTTTTAGTTTGATGTAATCTTATTTGTTTAGTTTTTGCTTTAGATTTTTTTTTTTGGCCTTAGGGGACATATCCAAAAATATATATTGCTAGGACCACTGTCAAAGAGTTTATTGTCTATATTTTCTTCTATGAGTTTTATATTGTCAATTCTTAAATTTTAGTCTTTAATCTATTTGAGTTTATATTTGCATATGGTGTAAGAAAGTAGCATAGTTTGATTTTTTATACGTATTTCTCCAGTTTTCCCTGCACCATTTGTTGACGACACTGTCCTTACCTCATTGTATATTCTTGCTTTCTTTGTTGTAGATTAACTGTGCATATGAGTGTGTGTTTATTTCTGGGCATTTTATTTTGTTCCATTGGTCTATGTGTCTGTTTTTGTGCCAGTACCATGATGTTCTAATTACTATAGCCTGTAGTATAGTTTGAAATCAGGTAATGTGATACCTCTAACTTTGTTAATTTTTAATATTGCTTTGGCTATTCAGGGTCTTTTGTGTTTCAATAAAATTTTAGAATTACTTGTTCTAGTTCTGTAAAATGTTGGTATTTTGATAGGGATACATTGTATCTGCACATTGATTTTGGTAATATGGACAGTTTAACAATATTAATTCGTCCAATCCATAAACGTGGTATATCTTTCTATTTATTTCTGTCTTCTTCAGTTTATATCATCAATGTATTATAGTTTTTATAGTAAAGGTGTTTTACCCTTTCTGTTAAATTTATTCCTAGCTATTTTACTCTTTCGATGCAATTATAAATGGTATTGCTTTTTGTGTGTGTGTGATGAGAACTTATAATTCTACTCTCCTAGCAACTTTCAAATATACAATACAGTATTGTTAACTATAGGCACCATGCTGTATGTTACATTCCCAGGACTTACTTATAACTGGAGGTTTGTACCTTTTGACTCCCTTCAGCCATTTTGCCTAACCCCACCCCCCACTCCCTGGCAACCATCAATCTATTCTCTGTATATATGAATTTGGATGTTTTCTTAAATTCCACATATAAGTGAGAGTATACGGTATTTGTTTTTCTCCATCTAGCTTATTTCACTTACATAATGCCTTCTAGGTCCATCCATGTTGTTACAAATGGCAGGATTTTCTTACTTTTTACAACCGGGTAATATTCCATTGTGTATATATACCACAAATTCTTTCTCTGTTCACCCATCGATAGACATTTTGGTTGATAACATGTCTTGGCTATTGTAAATTATGCTGCAATGAAAATAAGGGTTCATATATTCTTTTAAGTTAGTGATTTCATTTTTTTTTCAGATAAATACCCAGAAATGGAATTGCTGAGTCAAAATGTAGTTCTATTTTTAATTTTTGAGGAACCTCCATACTCTCCATAGTGGCTGCACCAATTTACATTCCCACCACCAGTGCACAAGGGGTCCCTTTTCTCCACATCCTTGCTAGCACTTCTTTTTTCTGCATTTTTAATTTTTAAAAAAATTTTATTTTTTCAACTATAGTTGATATACTATATTATATTAGTTTCAGGTGAACAGCACAGTGATTAGACATTTATATAACTTCTGAAGTGATCACACTAAAAAATTCCCTACCCACCTGACAACATACGTAATTATTACAATACTGCTGACTCTACATCTCCATGACTATTTTGAAACTACCAATTTGTACCTCTACTAGTTTCCCCTCATATTTATAACTCTGATCTATTTTTAGTTACTTTTTGTATATGGTATGTAATGGTCCAACTTCATTGTAAAGAATTTTGCATGTGGCTATATAGTTGTACAAAAACTATTTGTTGAAGAGACTCTACTTTCCCCATTGAATTTTCTCGAAAGCCTTGTCAAAAATCAATTGATCCTGTATGTATAGGTTTATTTCTGGAATCTCAATTGTCTTCCATTGGTCTATATGTTCATCTTTATGTTAGTACCACACTGTTTTTATATTCCTGTAACTTTGTTGTAAGTTTTGAAATGGAAATTCTGATCCTTAAATTTTGTTCTTTGCCAAATTATTTTGGCTATTCAAGGCCCCTGACAATTCAATCTGAATATTAAGATCAGAGTTTTCATTGCTGCAAAGAGGCCACTAGGATTTTGATAGGGATTGCGTTGAATATGTAAGATCACTCTGAGAAGTATTTCTATCTTAACAATATTGTGTCTTCCCATCCATAAACACGGGTTATGTTTTCATTCATTTAAGTTTTTCATTTCTTTCAGCATATTGTGTATTTTTAAATTTTTTAAAATTATAGTTTATATATAAAATTAATTAATTTCGGGTGTACGACACAGTGGTTAGACTTTTATATAACTTATGAAGTGATCATCCTGATAAATCCAGTACCCATCTGACACCATATATAGTTATTACAATATACTGACTATATATTCCCCATGATATACTCTATATCCCTATGATTTTGTAATTACCAATTTTTACCTCTTAATCCCTTTCCCCTCATCCCCCACTACCTTCATCCCCCAATCTGATAACCATTAAAATACTCTATCTATAAGCTTGTCTCTATTGTTTGTTTGTTTATACTGTTCTCTAGATTCCACATACGACCTTTGTCTTTCTCTGTCTGACTTACTCGACTCAGCACAATACCCTCTAGGTACACCTATGTTGTTTCAGATGGCAAGATTTCATTTTTTTATGACTGAGGAATATTCCATTGTATATACATACCATCTCTTCTTTATCCGTTCTTCTATGAATGGACACCCAGGTTGTCTCCATATCTTGGTTATTGTAAATAATGCTGCAATGAACATATGGATTCGCGTGTTCCTTAAAAGTAATGTTTTGGGTTTCTTCGGATAAATACCCAGAAGTGGGATTATTTGGTCCTTTGTCTCTTGTTATAGCCTTTGTTTTAAAGTTTCTTTTGTCTAAGTATTGCTACCTCAGCTTTTTTGTTTGTTTCCATTTATTGAAGTATTTTTTTCCATCCCTTTGCTTTCAGTCTGTGTGTGTCTCTCAGTTTGAAGTGAGTCTCTTGCAGGCAGCATATGTAAGGGTCTTGTTTTCTTATCCATTCAGCCTTTTGATCAGAACATGTAGTCATTTATATTTAAAGTAATTGTTGCTAGATATGTAGTTATCACCACTTAATTCTCCTCCTCCTCTTCTTTCTTCCTCCTTTCTTCCTCCTCCTCTTCTTTCTTCCTCTTCTTCCTCTTCTTCTTAAAACAGTCCCTCTAACATTCCCTATAATACTGGCTTGTTGATGATGAACTCATTTAGCTAACTCCTTTAGCTTTTTTTTCTTGTCCAGGAAGCTCTTTGTCCTTTGACTCTAAATAATAGCTTTGCTGGGTAGAGAAATCTTGGTTGTAGGTCCTTGCTTTTCATTACTTTGAATATTTCCTGTCAATCCCTTCTGGCTTGCTAAATTTCTATTGAGAAATCAGCTGCCTGTCTTATGTGAGCTCCCTTGTAGGTAACTAATTGCTTTTCTCTTGCTGCTTTTAAGATTCTTTGTATTTAACCTTTGGCATTTTAATGATGTTGTGTCTTAGTGTGGGCCTCTTTGGGTTCATCTTGTTTGAGATTCTCTGTGCTTCCTGGGCCTGTATATCCATTTCCTTCACCAGTTTTCAGTCATTATTTCTTGAAGTAGGTTTTCAATTCCTTGTTCTCTCCTCCTTCTGGTATCCTATGATGCAAATGTTGGTATGCCTGATGCTGTCCCAAGGATCCCTTAAACTATCCTCTTTTTTTGGATTCTTTTTTCTTGTTGCTGTTCTGATTGGGTGTTTTCTGCTACCTTCCCTTCTAAATTGCTGATTCGATCCTCTGCTTCATCTAATATACTGCTAATTTCTAAGATATTCTTCATTTTGGTTATGGTATTTTTCATTTCTTAATGGTTCTTTTTTTATCTCCACTTTTATGCTTTCTATCTCTTTGTTAAAGTTCTGAGTTCATCTACTTTTCTCCAAAGTTCTTTGAGCATCTTTATAACAAGTATTTTGAACTCTGCATGTGATAGATTGCTTGTTTCCATTTTGCTTAGTTCTTTTTCTGGAGCTTTGTTCTGTTCTTTCATGTGGGACATGTTTCTTTGTCTCCCCATTTTGGCTGCCTCCCTGTGTTTGTTTCTATGTATTAAGTAGGGCTTATATGTCTCTCAATCTTAGTAGATTTGCTTTATGTAGTCGGTGTGCTGTGGGGCCCAGTGGCACAGTCTTGTCTTGTCACATGAGCCAGGCACTCCAGGTATTTCCCTTGTATGGGTTGTGTGTGCCTTCCTGTTGTAGCTGAGCCTTGGCTGATGTTTGCTTGTCAAGGGGAGGGATTGATCCTTGAGCTGATTGGCTCTGATGATTGGCTGTGATCAGTGAAGGAGCTGCTTTGCAGGGGCTTACCCTACAGAGTAGGATTTATTTTTAACAGGGCTCTGGTGCCTGCCCTGTGCGCCCTTTGGGTGTGTCATCCTTGGATGTGGCCCCAGGTGGTGCTCCGGTTCAGACTGAAGCCAGCTACTGGGCATGCAGGCTGGCGCCTGCTGGGAGGGGACCTGCCACAGGCCAAGTTCAGCTTCAGCCTGTGCTCTGCTGGGAGCCACCTGGCATGAGCCTCCAAGCAATTCACAGATGGCTGCCACCACACTGGGCTTGGAAGTACATCAAGAGGTCAAGCCGCATACCAATTCCAGCTGCTGCTAGTGCGAGGGTTGGGACTGCTCAGCAAGAGGTATTGGGCACATCAAGGCCAGATGCTGTTTAGATTTTGTGAAACTTTAAGAGATTTTAGGAAAGTCTGGAGCATGAACCAAGACAGGCTGTTTGTATGGAAAAGCCACTGGAAAAGGCTTGTGGGGGGCCTGCATGTTGGGAGCAGAGGGGTGTCAGGGAGTCTCAAGGGATGGGCTATCAGTGTTAGCTAAGTTGATGGAGACTCAGATATAGCAGCCACCTGGGTTTGCAAGTATGGTGGGGGAGGGCTCAACAAAGGAACAGTAGCCTCTGCCAGCACTCTGTCTGAGAAAAAGCTGCCCCTCCAGCGCTTGC
>NW_024353905.1:2000582-2079328 GCF_902729225.1 Pteropus medius | reverse complement strand
CATTTGTTTTTTTTTTTTCCTTTTGTTTCCCTTGCTCAAGGAGATATATCAGAAAAAATATTACTAGGAGCAATGTCAGAGAGTTTACTGCCTGTTTTCTTCTAGGATTTTAATGGTTTTAGGTCTTACATTTAAATTTTTCTTCCATTTTGAGTTTATTTTTGTATATGGTGTAAGAAGGTAGTCCAGTTTTCCTAATATAATTATTGAATAGACTATCTTTACCCCATTGTATATTCTTGTCTCCTTTGTCATAGATTGACCAGTGGTTTTTTCATGCTCATCTAATTTAATGTCTTTATATCTATTTATCCAACTTCTAAAAAACACAAAATACTTTCAGGTAGCTCCTTTGAATCCAACCCCAGATATTGAGGATAATGATAACATGCCAAATCACGACTCCTATTAGTCACAGAACAGATCCCCAATTTATTTGCTCTTTTCATTTTCCTATATGTAGATAGGATAAAAAATCTGGAACATTTACTTAAAAAATCTCCTTCAGCAGAAGATGAATACAACTGTTGGTAACATTAGTATCATGAGATTATTTTAAGACTTGAGATTTTCAATCTATAAAATGTAGGCTACTTAAAAAATATGTTCTTCACTGCTCAGTGAAAACTCTCTCAACAGGGAAGAATATGAAGGGAAAAGGTGAGGTTCTGGTGGTCTGGAAGAAGTTTCTTTATTTAATGATTTAATAAATTCTTTATTAAATTGATAAAAATGAATTTTTAAGAAAAATTTTCTCAGTGTGAATTGTTTTCCTTTTCCACCCCCAAAGAAAATACAAAAATTATCAGCACCCACACACATATACACCCAAAATTATAATAACCATCTCTAAACAGAACTACATTAGGTAGAATTTAAATTGCTAAAAAATCAAGACAATTCCAATAAGTGATTACCGGGATTTTTTTCTTCAAAAAACAGTTGACAGACAATATAGCAATTTAAACTTCTTTTGGTTGTCAAAAGTTTCCTGATGGTCACATTTCAACTAAAAGCAGATCCAAATCAAGGTTCTCCTTACCTCCACCCTCCCCTGCTCCTAAGAAAAAAATTGGATTTTTTTTAAATTAAAATTATTGGGGTGACATTGGTTAATAAAAGTGTACAATTCAATAATATGTCATATGTGTATTGCATTATGTGTTCACCAAAATTAAATTTCCTTTCACCACCAAATATTTGACCCCCTTAACTTCTATTTACCTCCTCCCTCCCCTGCTTCCCTCTGGTAACCACTAATGTACACATATCACCACCAAATTAAAGTAACAGAAACACAAAGGCAAACAATGGAGACACCAAGCTACCGCAAAAGTTAAAATGGCTACAGGAAAACTTCATATGTTTCAATAATCACCCTAAATGTTATTGGACTGAACTTACCAATAAAAAGGCACAGAGTAGCAGACTGGATCAGAAAACAAAACCCAACCACGTACTGCCTTCAAGAGACACATCTCAGCTAAAAGGACAAATATCGACTCAAAGTGACAGGGTGGAAAACAATACTCCAAGCAAATGGCATCCAGAAAACAGCAGGTGTAGCCATACTTATACCTGACAAAATAGGCTTTAAGATAAAAAAAGTAACGGGAGACAATGATGGATTTTCTAATATTCTCTGTTTTCTATGACACTTGGAATTTGGGGCAAATGTGTTCAGATCAGCCTTCAACAAAAGTATTATTTTTTTCATTAATTTTTACTTTCTGTAGCCATAAACAAAAGGAGGTACCTGGGGATTCTGGGCTTCAGGTACATACCATGATGTAAAGATCCTGGTAGGAAACACATTTTAAGATTCCTCCACTCTTCCAGAATTGTCAGGGCTATAGACCAGCTCCATTCTTCCCATCCATTCTCAGCCTCAGTTTGCTAAATTGTAAGGCTCAGTGACAATTTCTCCAGGCATCTCCAAGCCTACTTTTCATGTTTCCCCTCAGTTGTAACAAGTCATCTTCTCTCTTTGGCTGCAACATTTTTAGGCACTATTATGAGTCTCAAAACATATCACTCTTTCTTTCATTTAAGTGATAAACATTAAAAGTTAAGAGGCACCTGAACTCACCACCTTTTCTGGTTAAGGTCCTTGTTTAGAACCAAAGTACCTCATAATGGCATTCACATAACATTCTTAATCAAAACAAGTAAATGGATAAATTCTCATTTTAAGGTACATGCTAAGGAGATAAAAAAAAAAGAAAACCAAGAAAGGTCTTAAGAGTACACAATACCTAGTGTTAAGATATGGCCAAACTAAGACACAAGCCTCTTACCCTTAAAGGGCTTAATTATTTCTGAATCAGAGACCTCCTAACTGGGACAATGTAAATTCAGAAGGAGCAAGAGTGGACATCGGGACATGGGACACCAGTGCAGCGATAGGATAAAAAGCACACAAATTAAAAATAAATTTTGTGCACACACACACACACACACACAAAACAACAGGGCAATTGACCCCTCTCTTTCCTTTTATCATTTATTTTTTTTGTTTGTTTTTATTTATTTTTAGGCGAGGCAACCCTTGGTTGACCTCACAGATTGCAAGGACCTTGTCAGCTTACAATCCCTTATTTTTTAATTTTTTTTTACACCTACAGCACCTGGTCTTCCTAGGTGGTCTCCCATCCATGTACTAACCTGGCCTGATCCTGCTTTGCTTCCCCTTCCTTTTAAAACCAAAATAAAGCCCTTTAGAAAATCTGCAAGTTGCGAGTTCTGAGGCTAAAGCTATTCTTTTGAAATATTATAATCTGGGGGTCTTTTGGACATCATCTCATGTAAAGAGTGATGAAAAAACGATTTAAGGAATAAGTCAAAATCTTTCTAACACATATAGATTAGATTTATAAAGTGGAAATTAACTATAACTATCCTAACTGCATCACTGATCAGTCTTTCTTCCCCAGAAATTCGTCTCAAGTGAAGGGAGCTGAAAAACCACCAGAAAAATTATATGGAAGAAGTTTCTTCATGACATAGAGATAAGAGAAATGAAATGAGTCTACTGTGGTGTAGATTCCCTAAATTCTTGTGTGTTCTATTATCCTATCTAAGGAAACTGAAAAAGTTAGGGCTTTAGGTAATTCTAATGTTATCAAGCTTCATTTCTACCAGTTTACAATGCATTGTGTTTTCCTTAGGGGATGAAGTAAAATATAACTCCCAGCTTCAAAAGTTTTAATACTAAACTAGCATAATAAAGTCATATCCCATTAAGTTTTATGGAATTGTAAAATTAACCATTCCTGGACCTCAAAGATTTACATTTTATAAATCCTATCCATTTTCCCTCAAGTCTTTAGTCATTCCTTCTCCAGTTCCATCACAGAACAGACTTCCAACTCACCTCGAGTCTAGATTACTACCAGAGCTTCCCCAACTACCAGTCAGCCCATATAATCTAACTTTTTTCAAAATTCCTTTCACATATTTCCCTCCTCAAAATCCTACAATGGTTTCTATTTCCTATCACATTACATCTAAACTCTCTTGCCTAGATTTAAGGCTATAATTAGGCTCCATTTTTCCCATCCATTTTATATGATTTCCCAATCAACAGGTCCCCTCCTCCTAGGATAACTATGAAATTAACCTGCTCTTTTGTAGGAAAAACTTAAAAGAAAACAAGGAAAAGAAAAACAGACACTGAAATCCCTAACAGCAAAAGTTTATTTGCAATTGAAGTTAAGGAATAATTTTAATTCATGCTAATAAAACAGTAATATTCCAAACTTATAGGTTACTATTTGATAAGGAATACAAGACAATGTTGGGAAAGGTTCTGGCATATACAACTATTGGAAACGGGTTATCAGAACACTTAAACTATTAGAACTTTGTTATCAGAACACTTACATACCACCACCTACTTTTATATCACACCAACTTCATGGACAGATCATCTTCTAATTTCTCACTAGCTATTTGAGTAAATAGAATTCAAGGTTAAATGTTAAGACTGGGGAGTAAGAAAGAAATATAGAAGTGGTAAGCATCACAATATTTCAGAACCTACATATACGAATACAACAGTAAGATTAATTAAGAAACAGTGTTTCAATTTTTTCCTGAAACAACATTTGGTAATGTTTAGCGCATGAGAAGACACTGCTTTGGTCCATCCACTCTTTCCAGCTTTTCAAAGTGTTTCCTGGCATTGCGGATGTTGATCAGAGTAGCTGCAGAAGCTGCGGGTAGGGGTGGGGGAGATACCCAACAGAGTAAGTACAGGCAGCCCAAGGAATGTCTGACTAGTAAAAACAAATGAAAAAAACAAATAAACGAGAAACAAATCTCTCCATACAGTATGTCACAGACAATATACAGGAATAGGAGGCCCCAGTTTAACTGGGGTTTAAATTTTCTGAAAAATTAGAATATGTGTCTATATTCTAAACACAAAATTTCCAACATAAATTTTCAAAATCTTTTGGTTTGGGACTAATGGTATAAAACCCATTATCTTATGTTATATTTTAGTATTATTCTAAGGTAGAAAAAGCTAGTGGATCAGGGATAATTTAAACTTCTGGGAACATACTGGAAATACTGCTAAAACCTTTATTTCAATGTTTGTGATGTATATGGCTATTATGGCATAGAAGCACCAAATATCTCCCTTTATGCTCATGACACAAATATGGGAATACGGTACTTAGGAACATACACTGATATATAAAACAGTTTAACATTTAATAGTTTAGAGCTTAGATTGACTAGTCTTTTAAAAATCTACAACACATGGAGCATAAATCATGCATTTGGGTTCTCTTTTCTTTAAAAATCCCTAGATTTAGTAACTTGATTTTTGAAGTTCTCATGAAGAAAACATAACATAATTATTTTAAATAAAAAACTATTTCCTTCTATTACTAAAGTAGTTTTTTTTATTGTAAAATACACATAACAATAAATTAACCATTTTAACCATTTTTAAATGTACAGGTCAGTGGCATTAAGTACATTCACACTGTTATGTGACCATCTCCACTAGAAAACAGTTTTTCACATTTAATAAAGTACTACATCTAGGG
Source organism: Pteropus medius (assembly GCF_902729225.1). Taxonomy (NCBI): domain Eukaryota; kingdom Metazoa; phylum Chordata; class Mammalia; order Chiroptera; family Pteropodidae; genus Pteropus; species Pteropus medius. The sequence continues at coordinate 2,074,268 of NW_024353905.1, read as the reverse complement.
CAATTAGTTTAAAGACTATGTGGCTTTGAACCTATGGTGGATAAGTTTAAACTTACGAATGGATGGATCAGACATCACAACCATCACATAAGTGTTGGATGTAAAGATGTCAATGAAAGCAGCAAAGTTAGAGTTCCTGACTTCCATGCTCTGGAAAGAGGCAGCCAGCTTGCTATAGGAGAAAGGAGAAAAGTAAAAAACATAAAATAATAGCAATATAAGAAATCCTTATCTTTTGTGTTAAACATTTTCATAGCATTATACTTCAATTCACCACTTCTTTAAGACAATTAATGACAAACTCCAATTTGTTTTCCAAGGAAACTCTAAAGCTGAATTTAACATCTTTTAGCAAGTGACCTTAGGAAGTGAGTTAGAACTTGATATTGACTGTGAAATGAAGCAGGCTTAGAGTTAGATTCATGTTAAAAATCATGCTATATAAGATTTCTCTAATATTTAAGATTTTTAAGTTTAAATTTCTCTGTCATCAAGATTAATAACAATATCTTTTGAACTTAGTTACACTGAAATTCGAGAAATAATCCCATTTCTTTGAAAACAAAGTAAATATTTGAATGTCATTTGATATTTCTTAAAAATGTTAGCATTAAACATGTCAAAAAGTCTCAAAGTGCCTTTAATCCTGTGGCATAAAAGGAAAAAAAGACTTTTATCTATTCTACTGTCTGGGTATCAAAGTTTTATCAGGATAAGAATTTTAGTTCTTAAATCTTTACTAAATTATGATCAGCCATTCTTTCTTCTTATATTCATAAAGCTAAGATTTAAATTGTATTTAACCAAAGCTGAAACTACATGATTAGACATTTCTAGACTCTCTATTTGTACCATTTGTAAATCATTACCTCCCTATTTTAATTACTGTAGTTTTATAGTAAATCTTGGCATTTGGTAGGGTTAATTATCCTTCTTTCTTTTTTTTCAAAACTTTCTTGGATATTTTATTTCTTCCCAAATAATTTTTTCTAGAGAGAAATAGATCACACAAGATCTCTTACCTGCAGCTCAGCTTAAACTGCTTAATAATGTTGCTGATTTTCTCAAATCTGTGGGCGTCACGCTGCTCTTTACACTGATAGTGAGAAATCACCTATGAAAATGAACAATGCCCTTTAAATCCATACGATGTAGTCATATCACCCTCTGCTACTCTTCAAGGCAGGCATCTGTCAGTCTCTTGGTCACTCTAATTTTCAGGGTAGACTGCACGTGGCTTATGCTCTCTTTTCCCCCGTCCCATACTCTGCATACATTATGAATAATTTTAACATCCTTATGGATGACCCATTCAGTACTGTCTGGATATAGTTTTATTAGATCATTTAAGTAGTATCTATACTGGTTCATTGCTGTTCTTTTTCACTAACTTTAATGATTAGATATTCATCTTATTTCAATATTTCACAGGATGGTCTTTGATAAAAAAGGTACGAATCAAAAATGAAAAAGAAATAAAAAGTCTTATATGTACTTAATATATTGTATTTAATTTAATTTAATTTAATTTTTTTAACGCCTATAGCACCTGGTATTCCGAAGTGGTCTCCCATCCAAGTATTAACCAGGCTTGACACTGCTTAGCTTCTGCGATCAGACGAGATTGGGCACGTTCAGGGTGGCATGGCCGTAGTCTAATGTATTTAATTTTAATGAAGGCTATAACCAAGTGGTTTTTGGTATTATATTTAAAATTGTCAACAAAGTGATTCTTATCTCTGAGAATTTACTACTTATAAATGAACCTATTCATGATGAACACTTAAGCCAGATGAAAGACTTCCCCTGCTTTCAGATTTTAATAAAACTGGACAAGCATTTCCTATAGGCTGAATATACGGATGTAAAGTTTTCTAGTAGGAAGCAAAACTGAGTCACTTGCCAGCATCTACGATATAGATTTTATTACCTCCATTTTATAGAAGCTCAAAGAGATTAAGAAATGTCTAAAATCACCAAGCAATGGTAGAGCACAGAAACAATTATTTACTGCGAGCTGCTCTTAGTTACATTTACTAAGCTGATCAGCAATTACTTATGCAGTGCTTTGTGACATCTCAAATTAGTTTCTATTACTATTACTTAAAAATTTTACTTAAAAATATTGGTTTTTGCATCCCTTCTCAAGGCCATACATACAGTAGGCTCTAATATAGTTAAGTTGAATTTATAAAAAGATTAAATACCAATATGCCTCTTTCCCCTTCTATCGGAACTCTTAAGCTATGTCACTGAGTTGACCATTACACCACATACATGTTAAATTTTCAAATCTGTCTTTTGGAGAAAGGGGTGAGATATGAGTTTCTTCAAAAGCGCAATGACTCTCATTTCATAATTAAATAGGGAGTAGAGATACTTTGACACAAATGTATAATGATTAGCAGAAATAATCTAAACTGTGTAGTAAGGAACACCTGCAAAAATCTAAGTTTTACCAACTACTAAAGAGCTATAAACCAAAAGACTTCTTTCAGGTCACATTCTGACACTATTTTATAAATAAGGTTATGCATGCTAAAGTAATGAGACAAAAGAGAAAAAGGTTTTTCCTGAAAGTGGCAACATGTTGTTCTCTATTGCTGAATAAAAGAAGGTAAGCGGAAGTACATCTGCAAAGCAGACAGTTCTCACCAGAAAAGTAGCTCTCTCAAATAGAAGCACTTCATCAGCCTCAATAATTTCAGCAAAATTCCTTAGGTTCCTTTCTAGCTGTTGAACATTGGGTATCAGCTGATAAACAATGCTGGACCAAGCCTAACAGAATAGAAGTATGGTATAATATTACTAACAGGTAGCCTGTCTCAGACCTTTCTTTGCAAATGCATTAAGTACACTATAATATATAGACAGAAAAATATGGTGATAACTGAGTCACAAATACTTAGAATATGACATAAAAATAAAATGAGAAAACATTTGATTTTCATCCTTCAGTTATTTTTGTTTTTTTTTTTTTTTTTTTTTTCAAACACTTTTGTAAAATGCTGGAGAAACTTCCTTCCACTGATAATTAAAAATAAAAATAATTTAATTCCATCATGTTGTCTTAGGAAAAGTTGAAAACTCTGACCTACTGGGCTAAAAAGCTAATTCAGTCATTCAACAAATATTTAAGTCTAATTGTACAGATTGCTCTAAAGAGCAGAACCTAATAATCTTATATTTAACATATATCGAAGATTTAATTTTGTGGCATTATCCTTTCTAAAGGCTTATTTTCAGCTGTATAAATCATTGATCAAATTGAATTAAAAATGGTATACTGTATGTTTGCTTAAAATTGACTTCATCTAGAGGAGTAGGACTAATGTAAGGAGTAGAAATTAACCAGACCTCCCTCTCTTCAGGCTCTTTTATTTGGATTTCCATTATAATACTTCCTCCAATCTCACTCTAATTTGTCTGGTAAGGTGTATAATGAATGTTCTTCTCTCTCCTTCTAGAGGGTCGGAACCTAGTCTTGGTCATCTCTGCATCTAACAGCATCAAGTAGATATGTAATGAGTGCTTGTAGAATAAAACGTATATAACAATTTAAGTTAGCTCTATACAACATTTATGTAGGAGATAGTAGTGCCATATCTCTGTTCCGATTAGTTTTATTACTTGGGCTTGAGGTTCCAAGTTCTCAGGTCGGTGTTAATGTCACTGCTGAATTTACCTTGGAGAAGGCACCAAAGCTAACCACAGCAGAGACATTGTCACTCACAGCAGTGTTGTGATTAGCCAATTGTCTTTGGTCATGTTATGTACTGCCATCCTTCATATCGCAGTTGGTTCTTATCAGTGCGTCATGTCCATCCTTATTCACGGTTACTTGTTCTATGGGAATAAGGCTTTGAGAGAAATTCAGCCCAAATTAATCTAGAACAGTATTTCCTAGACAGGTATCTCAAAAATGATCTGTTATTAGAGTGAGGCTGGGTCAACATAATATTAGGGAAAAATGAATCAGTTAAAAAAATAAATTAAGTGTTATTTTTAAAGTCCAATGTCTTTTTCTCCTTGGCAAATCAGGTTTCTGTGCTTCTGGTTGTAGATACTTGTCAGATGCAGTTGATACTGAGGCTGTGACAGAGAAGGATTCTTTTCCACCCAGAGTCAGACTTGTCAATGAATACCAGAAGCAGTTTGAAGGAAATGTCTGACCACAGGAGGGCCCAAAAGGAGCCTGTCTTTCAAATCACTAGATCAGTAGGAGAAAGGGAGGAAGCAAGATAAGGAGCCTATGTGCTGATAAGGTAACTTCGACTTCATCCATAACACAGCTATTGTTGTAACCTCTACAACTACTGCAAACAGTGTGGTATCCACTCCAGCAATGCTAGTTTCCATCTGACATGAAAGTTGAAGCTACTAAATACTAGGCATAACATATTTCATTCTAAGATTCCCTCCTCCAATCTCTCCCCTAAATATTGTTCTTCTATTGCCATCAAACTAAAGTAGACTGGTGTATATCCTGTAGCGGTACCTGAATATTAGACACAGCTCCGATCAGCATTGAGACCACAACAGGTCAAAATGGAAGATGGCCAGTGAAACCTCAGCTGTCATGAAGATCAGTATCAAATTAATTGTGACCAAACTGGTGAATTCTGTGTGGTTTGGTAGGTATGTCGACCCAATCTAAGATCAAAACCAAAATCTCTTAAGGTTAATTTTGACAATTTTTCAAATAATTTATTATAGATTATTTTTTTTAGTTCAACACATTCATATGGCTATGATAGAGTTTAAAATCTTTTAGTTTTGATAGTATCTTTCTAGCTTTTTTTCATGCTCTTAAAATGAGAAAACTCAGAGAAATATACACACCTTATAGAGAGTTTCATCCCAGATAGATGTTCGGAAACAAGAACATTCCAATGGGCGAGACAAACGCCTCAGATCTTCTTCTCGCTCTTTAAAAATCTGAATTAAAAAGCCCAACATACTGATCAGAATATATAGCTCTCCTCTTCCTTTGCAAAATCTGAGATGTAATTATTTTCAGTATATTTTAAACAAAAACATTTCCTATTTCCTCAAAGGAATTTTTCAGTGTATACATTACTTCAGAAACTAGGATGGCAGAAATATTTTCAGGTCAGGTCTAAAAGTGCAACAGCTACTAGAATTCCTTAGGCCCATGCTGCTTGTGCTGAGTACTAAGAGTACTATGTTGAAAAATAAAATTTACCGTATATAGGAGTCTTAAAAAAAACACATCTAACATTCCAGATCACCCAATCTGGGCAATTTTAAGATAGCTATCCCGTATCAAAATTTTGTACATCAAAATACCTTTGTAGATATCTTTCTCTTGCAAATACATATGTGCATACACTTGTATATATTATTTCTGTATGAACTGTATTTATTTGGCTATACAACACCCCCACAAAAATATCTTTTCATCTTGGATATGTATCTATGTATGTGTGCCCACATACATATGGAAAAATATCTATTTATACAAATATTACACACACACACACACACACAGCTATTTTCCATGACTGGGTGAATCTGTAGTAAGTGCATGTATACACTGTGATGGTTAATTTTATGTATCAACTTGGCTAGGGCATGGTACCAGACATTTGGTCAAACACCAGTTTAGATGCTGCTGTTAAGATATGTCTAGTTAAGAGTAATATTTAAATCAGTAAACTTAAAGCAGATTCCCCTCCATTATGTGGGTGGGCTTCATGTAATCAGTTGAAGGTCTGAAGAGGGAAAGACCACCACTCCCAAAAAGAGGGAATTCTGCCTCCAGACTGTCTTCTGACTTTAGCTGCAACATCTACTCTTTCCTGTATCTCCAGCCTATAGGCCTACTCTGCAGATTTCAGACTTGCCAGCCTCCACATTAGTATGAGTTAATTCCTTAAAATCAATCGATCTCACTCTATGCCCCTCCCTTGCCTTCCTGCCTGCCTGCCTCTATCTACCTATCTACCTCTCTATCCATTATCCATCCATCCATCCATCCACACACACAAACACATATGTGCACATGCACACATGCACGCACTTACTGGTTCTGTTTCTTTAATGAACCCTGACTAATACACACATACACACAGGGAAACATCTATCTTGCTTGAAACTGATATTTAGGGAAGCACGCTAGCCATTTTTACTTCAAAACTTCTTTAATAAAACAGAGTATACTTTTCTTAATTAAGCTTAAAATCCCACGGAGAACATTTATGTATCTTCTGGGATATGTATATAAGTATTCAGCAAGTAGTAAGTCGATTGCTAAATATTAGAAGTAATTAAAAAATTCATAAAGAGCTCATCTGTTGGAATGCTCTAGGTTTTTCTATTACAAATTGGACCATGAAATGAAGTGATTTTTACAGGAAACGAAACTGAAAACGGCAAGAAAAACAATAATAAAGCCCTCATAATCTCAAGACCCAACCCACATATAGGATTTTCTGCTGAACTAAAACAGAATTAATACTTAGAGAGGGAAAGGGAGAAGGAAATAAAAAGATTAGTTACTCAAAGTAGTTTTCAGAGCCAAATACGAAACTCTGTCAAGTAGTTTTTGAAAGCCTGTAAGCTAACCTAGAAACACCAAAACATACCCAAACACTGGAAACTTGGAGGCAATCCTATAACTAGTTACAGGAAAAAAAAAAGTATTCCAGACCAGTTACTAAAAAAAAAATCCATTAGTTAAATAAAGGGTGTGCTTAGGCTCCTAGGCTCCAAATTAAAGAGGAACTATATTCTTCTATATCACCAGCATATTTTAAAACTAGTTTCCTCAGCTTTACCCTTGGAAATAGAGCATCTTCTATTTCAGCTTAGAATCCAATCCTCTTATTTTATATTGAGCAAACTAAAGCTAGACTATATGTGTGACTTGACAATTTTGGGGCCTCATAGCTAACTAGAAGTTTGCCCTTTTTAGTGTGTCTTCTCTGGTTCAAATTTATGTGTACTAAGGCCCATGCTAGAAAAGAAGAGAAATATACCATATCAGTACCATAAAGAGGGACCTGGCATTCTGTCAAACACAGTGTGATTGGCACTTGAATTGCTGCATTCCAGTTTCCTAAGTCAACCTAAAGACAGCTGTCGCCTTTCTTCAACTCACTCTTGGGGGGGTCTCTTAGTCTTGACAGTAACTGTCCACTCTGAAGGACAGTAAAACAGGGGTGGCAAACATATTTTTAAAATATATAAAGGCTGCTTATTAATTATCACATAGTCAGGTTCCTTATCTAAATGTGAAAATTATTTGCTAAACGAATACTATCTTTCCCTTATCATGGATAATTTGTTTGATTGTTTTAAAAAAAAAACAAATGTCAGAACTTTATTCTGAAAGCTTATATGAAGATTTTTTTCCCAGAATTAAGAATGACATAAATATATATATACTTCTACAAAAGAAGTTTGCAAAGCACATCTACCATTTGCAGCAGCACTTTCTGTCTCTTACCAGGTCCCGTTGATCCTCCTGTACCAGATCCATTTTGTGCACCAAGCAAAAGATTTTTGCATCTGGGGAGTTTTGCAGAATGGCCTCCAGGCATGATTGGTAATAGTGCATGTCCTTTTCCAGTTCACGGCTCTCCACATCAAAGACATAAATCAAAACCTCCACATTTCGGAAGATGTTGTCTCGTTGGCTAGTGAAATAATTTTCCATGAAGGTGTCCTGTCTAGTAGGTAAAAAAAAGATCTACGTAGTAAGCAAGTCCTCACTTAGTCACTCCTACTTATGATCTATTTTTGTTGGCTTAATTGATGTGAAAGATAACCTTAAGGCTTCAAATTAAAGGGCAAATAATAGCAAATCAGTCTGGCCTCAACTTACTCTTGAGTGACACCTTGTAAGAACCTACACCCCTCTCCTTGTGCTCTAAATCCACTTTGACCTTCCCTCAGTTCCAGTGTCCCATGGTCTATTCACCAAAAGGGTCCTTTACACATGCTATCCCCCTACCTTTATATCTAATTAACTCCTACTTGTCCCTTTAGATTTCAGTTCAATCCATATTTCCTCACGGAAACCATCCCAGGCCTCCCAAACTTGGAAAACTCCAGGCACCATAGGCCCTATACCAATACACTGTTCTTCTTTTGAACATTTACAAGTGTGATATTACACATTTGTGTGAGATTCTAATTAATGACATTCACTTCCCTAGACGAGTTCTACGAAGGCAAGGAATATGTTTGTTACTGTTTGCCATTGTTTCCCAGCTTTTAGCACAGAGCCTGCCATAGAATAGGTGCCCAATGAATATTTACTGAATGAATAACCAGTCAAACAGTATAAACTATATGAAAATGACTCCAAGATAACTTTTTAGCAGAATGTTGCTCTCTGTTCCTTAGGCTGTTTGCTGTTTCCCAATAGTTCTCAATTACCAGCTGCCTAGCAGAAAACAGTAGAGTTTTGTTGTAGAAAAAAAAAAATTTTGAGAATATCATGCTAAGCGAAATAAGTCAGATGGAAAAAGTAGAGAACCATATGATTTCATTCATATGAAGGATACAAAACTGAAAACAACAAATGAACAAAACAAACAAACAAACAAAAACTCACAGACACAGACAACAGTACAGTGGTTACCAGAGGGAAAAGGGGGCAAAGGGAGGCAGAAAAGAGTAAAGGGGGCCAATATACATCATCTGTATATTGCATTGTGTGTTCACCATGCAAAGTCTAATCTGTTACACATTACCGTACATTTGGCCCCTTTTACTCCATCTGCTAGCAATAAGGGAGACATTTTCTTATAGAATATTTGGTTATTTCATTTTTCTTTCAACAAATATTCACTGAGCACCTATTCCATGGCTGGCTCTATGCTAGGAGCTAGGAAACACTGAGCTAACAATAATTATTTATTTTGTGAGGCATTTTGCTATGCATTTTATATATATTATCTTACTTAATCATCGAAACAACCCGATGAGTTGGCACCACCATTATCCCTATTGTACAGGTGAAGAAAGTATGGATCAGAGACTTTAAATGATTAACTAACAGAACTGAAATACAAACCCAAATGTAACTCTGCAGCCTAGACTCCTAACCACTACATGCTGCCACTAAGCACAGAGATAAAAATGGTCATGGGGTAGGTAGCAATACCTGCATACAAGCACAGGTATTGTGCATTTGCATTGGGATACTGCAGAATTGCCTTGGTTGTGAGAGGAAAACTATCTCCTGCTCCTTCAACATTGGGTCACTCAGCTGAAGGATATGTGTTCAGGTCTGTTCCACAGTACTCAAGAGTGCCTGGAGATAATTACTGAAATAAAGAATGAGGTGGTATGGTCTGATAGCTAAGAGCTCTGCACTGATGTCAGATGGCCTGAGATGGAAACCTAATTTCTTCGCTTGCAAAAGAGGAGGATAATATATCTCATATTACAGATACTTAAATACAGCTTGTGTTACTGCTGCTTAAACATGTCACATACAAAGGGCATTTTCACAATTACATAAAAGTCAGACATCTTTATTTAATCGAGTGCCAATTTTGAAGTAATTTCTATCCAATGCATCTATTACAAATGATAGTTACTCTAGTGTAGTCTCCATGCTGATTATACTAGATGTCAGCACTGTCACTGGCCTCACAAACAAGTAAGCAGATGGTACTTACCCACCGCAGTCCCACAGGTTCAATACCAGGTTTCCCAGAAATCGAACATGAGAATGTTCTACATCAACTAGAAAACAAATATAACAAATCTAGTAATTGTAGCATGTGAAGTGAAATTCAAAATAAGCAAAGCACTAACCCATGGAATTTAGAAGGACCAAAGTGGAGTGAAATGCTCAAAGCCACAACAAGAAGGTGATTTACAGCTTAGTAGTGTGGTTTAGTGGCAAGGTGGGCACCTAAACTACCCTGAGCTATAGAACTAGCTCTCATGTAAGTCATTTTACTTTTTAGTAGTTTAGTGCTTAGAGCAGAAACAATCTCCAATTATGATACTAATGTTAAAATTTCAACATGGAAGACAGAGACATATACCATTTAACAGTTCCCTGACCCACTTGCCCCTACCAATGCCCTCCACACACACAAAAAAAAAATTTAAAAAAAAAATACAAAATGAACATACAACATCACCATACTCACTCTACTGATTTCCTTATTTTGGTTACTGACCCTACCAATTTCCAGTTGGGATGGGGGTCATTTTTGACTCCTCTGTCCACATTCAATTATTGCTATTCCTTTGTCATCTCTCTCAATTCCACTCCTTGTTTTACAACCTGCCACTAACATTAAGGAAGGCCTGTACCTTCTCAAGTCTACACAAATACAATAGCTCCATAATTACTTTCCACCAAGAAGCCTTACTCCCTCTATTTCATTCTATAAGCTACTGCCAGGTTCATCTTCTTAACACTACTTTGAACATGTCACTCCCCATTCAAAAAACTTTCAATGACTCCTTCATGACTATAGGAGGACATTCGAAGTCCTTCAGAATTTAGCTTCCAATCTACCTTTATATTCCCCAATGAGTTACATAATAATGTCTTTTGCTCCAGTCCAATTTGGTTTTTTCATAGTCCTCCCAAATCCCACTACCTCCCCAACACCCAACATATCTTACATCAGGGGTCGCAAACTTGCTAATAGGGGCCAGGCCAGTAAACGTATAAAAGCAAAGCTGGTCATTTATGGTGAGTAAACATCTACCCAAGGGGACGATGGAGTGAGTGGCAGGTACTCAGCTCTAGCTTATTTGCCATACAGGAACATGGGTTCGGGGTTACCAGATCTTTAAATTTTTCAATATAGTGGGAAATCCAGATTTTTGTGGAAACTTTTACCTATTGATGACTAATTCCAATTTTTCTAAAAACATCACACAGGCCAAATAAAACACATCTACGGGCCTTATCCAACATATAGGCTGCCTGTTTGCGACCTCTGCCTTACACTTCCCTCCCCACCGTATACTTTGCTTATTCTATCCATCTGCCTAAAAAGTCCTTCCCACCTTTCTTTCAAAGTTAGATTCATCTTTTAAGACCCAACTTGAATCCCATCTCCTCTAAAAGCCCTACCTGGCCACCCCCACTTACCGTCTTCATTCCCTCTGAATTCATTCAAACATTTATTAAGCATCTACTCTCTGCCAGGCACTAAAACTCACAAAGAGGAAAAATAAAAATTCTTATCCTGGAAATTTCTCAAAGTCTAGCAATTATCATCTTTACAATTTATGTGACAGTCATAAATCACACAGTGGTGCTTCATATATGACTATCTCAAAGCTGGTGCTTAAACTGACTGTCATCTAACTTTTGTGCAATTTTAACTCCTCATAAACTAGATCAGAAGCGGCACTGTTTTTAAAAATGGGCACTGGAGTCAAACAGTCCTTAGTTCAAATACCAGCTTTACCTCTCTTTGTGACCTTGAACAAATCACTTAACTGTTAAGTATTAGTTTGCTCTTCTATTAAAAAAAAGGTAGGAGGCATAGTATTGACCTCACAGAATTACTGTGAAGATTAAAGGAGTTATAGATAAAGTGCCTGGCACATAGTAGGTGCTCAAACTACTTCCCTTCTCCCCTTTACTTCCCCCTCCTTGGAAAAGGAATCATATCTTACATGTCTTTGTATTTCCAACAGAGTCTACGAGAGAGTAGGTGCTCAAACTGCTATTAATTTGAAGACTATGTAAACGGTCTAGTACTAAAAAAAAATGGAAAGAAGTGCTACTGAGAAAGGGAAAGACAATAACAAAAGAAGTGACAGGATTCAGTGACTGTTTAGATATGGAGCACATGGGATAGATATCTGGTTTCTATAACCATATCATAGATAGTTGTTCTCATTAATTGACCAATGCCCCCACTGCCAAATCCAGTGGACTTTGTAGTCCTTATCTTACTTTCTGCAGCATGACACTGTTGACTACTTTCTTCTCAAAATATTCTCTTCTCTTGGCCTCTGATATCACACCTACGATTTTTCTGGCAGATCTTCCTTCACAGGCTCCTGTTCTTCTTTCTGTCCCTTAAATGTTGGGAGTTCTTCAGGATTCCATCTTTGGCTACCTATTCTTTCTGTGTTCTTCTCCCAGACAAGCTAATCTATTCATATTACTTTATTTACCATTTGGACACTGATAAGTAATAAATATGTATCTCTAATACAGACTTCTCTCCTCCCTTTCTGAACCATATACGTGACATCTTCACTTGAATAAACCATTAGTATCCCAAACTCAATGTATCCAAATATAAACTCATCATCTTCCCATACTTCCCACAAAATCTATTCCTCTTTTAGTCTTCTCCATCTTGATGAATTTAACCAGTTGCCTAAGCCAAAACTTAGATTCATATTTGAGTCCACTTTCCCCCACCATGCCCCCTCAAACTATCGGCAAGTCCTATTGACTCTACTTCCTAAATATCTCCCAAATCCACTTGCTTCTCACCATATCTACAATCACCACCCTAACCCAAGTTAAGCCTTCATCATTTCTGACCTGGTCTACTAAAATAATTTCCTAATTTCTCAATCTGTTTCTACCCTTGCTTCCCTCCAATCCATCCTCCATATTACAGATATAATGACCTCTCTAAAAAGCAGATTTTTATTCCTTTTTCTTTAAGAAGAAAAAAAGTCTGTATAGATATGATTATATACACCCTGAAAAAAAAAAAAAAAGGCCAGACAGATAGCTACTAATGGTGGTTGTCCCTAAGAATGAGGCCTCCTGAGATTAAGAGAATGAATAGTTCCCTTTCAATAATTAATTCAGACTGTCTGAATTTTTCACAAGTACTACTCTTGTAATTAAAGTTGAAAATTAAAAATTAAATCTGACTGTGTTACTTTTCTGTTTAAAACTCTAGGGGCTGCCTCTACCCTCAATTGAAACTACTTGACATGGCTTATAAGGCACTTTATAATCGAACCCCCACTTTCTGCCTCTCTTTAGCCTTATGTCTCCTATAGAGCCCTCTGACTCTCTTAGTCTTCCTGTCATGCTGTCATAAGAGCAACTGAAAAGAATCAAGAACAGAGCTTTGGGAAATCACATACACTTATGGGGCAGAAAGAAGAAAATATACTTTTAAAAAGGGGGGAGGGATGGTTAAAGATAAAGGAAGAAAACCAGGGTAATAAAGCATTAAATAAAAGCCAAGGGAACAGAGAATTTTGAGAAGGTAGGAAATCTCAGAGCCATCAACAGTGTTTTATACTAAAATACTTCATAATCATTTTCACTGATAAGTTTACTATTCCAACGAACATTTTAACAGCCCCCTAATAAATTAATTATATCACTATTCTGTATCCTTACTTTAAATTTCAAAACAAAGTAGGATCTAAGTTTAACAAAATAAAACTGGACTTTTTCAGCAATGACCATCTAGAAAAATACTAAACATTAAAAGTGATGTAGTATTTTCAAAGAAGTACTCTTTTACTACTTTTAAAGAAAATCAGCCACCGTGTAAAAAGAAATAGCAAGTAAAAATCAATGTACTATATGAATTTTAATTAGTCTATAAGTTAAGCAGTAGAACCCAGACCTTTCTTTAGCAATGCAAACTAGCTAATGATACACTAAGTATTAAGGCCAACATAATATTTTAAAGTATACTTTTACTACCTTTCAGGAAATACAGTAATTGCTAACAAAGTAATATCAATAAAGGTCCCATTTGAGATATCCTTAAGGGCAAGAGCCCTGTCCCATTCACAGTGCCAAGCATACAGGAAGCTCCAGAAAAGCACTTGTTGAATAAATGACCTGCTTCAATGTATAGAGGTCATATAATTCACAACATTCTGTTCGTAACTTTCTAATGATGCTGTTAGGTTATTTCAAAACTATTTTAAGTAGCTTGAATAGTCCTGAAATTTGGGTTGCAAGACTATTTACTAGACTTAGGGCAGTATATCAACTCTGCTGATTAGCTGAAAACAAAAATATTAATTGGACTAGAAAAAGGTGCTTTGATAAAATGTGCAGAATTTAAAATATAAAAAGAAAGAAGTCTGCCAGGAATTGTAGCTGTAGCATAATGAATAGAACAAGAACAAAGATTGGCATTCCATCTCTAACACTTACAAGTTGATTCGGCTTAACTTCTAGGTCATATTTTCTACATCTATTAAAATGAAGTTAATATAAAGACTAAAAAATAAAAGATTATACAACATTAGCTTTCTCTAATATACTAAAACCAACTGATTATTAAGTCTGGATATTTAACTTGGAAGAATAGAAAAAATAGTATCTAGCAAACTGAGACAGGGAGAAGTTTGGACAGATAATTTCTAGAAGGAAGCCTCTTGAGGCATAATAGGCCAAAGGACCCTGTCCCGACCAAAAATTGTGATGAACTACTTAGATGAAAACTAGATGAGATGCCTATCCAATGTATAAACTGCATGAAGCTAGGAAGAACAGGTAACATATCAGATAAGAGAATAGCTAAAATAAAAATAGAATCCAACCTCTTTCCTACAGATAAGGAAACTGAGGCCCAATGAGATAGTGACTTATTTTGGACTTAACAGTAACAAACACTGGGTATAGGAACATATCATGAGCTAAAACAAACAAAACTGAATAATTTAATAGAGATAAGCATTTATTCTTGGTTCAAAATATTAACTGCACAACAATCAGACAGAAAATATATGTTTTAATAACAATATGTGTTAAACGAAATTACATGTTTTTGGTATGACTCAGTATAATGAAGGCCACTCCACAAAAGTAGAGTAGGGCCTAGACTGTGCTAACAACAGCGTGATGCCCAGAACAAGAGATATAATAGTCCTACTCTGCCTTGATCAGACCACACTGGTATTCAAGTCTCAGGGCTTTAAGAAAAATATAGTTATGTTTAAACAAATCCTTAAAAATTCTTCAAAATTACGTCAAATGAGGAACAGATGGAGAAATTGGAGATGTTGAAGGAAGATAAGATTTGGGAGGCAAGAGATAGCTAGGATAGACCGAGATATTAATCATACTCAAGAGAACAGAAAGGGGACCAGCTAACAGAAACAAAGGGAAATAGATTCAGGGCTGTAACTAAGAAATAGATTTCTAACCATTAGTGCTATCCCGATTATGAGAGTATATACTACATTCCCAGTACTTTAAGAACAGAAATGAGGTTTCCTTCTCCTTTGTATCCCAGCATCTGGAACATACGGGTTTTAAAAATGTTTGTTGTTCTTAAAACCAGAGTGAGATACCTCATGAAATGGTGGGTGGCTTGTCCCTAAAAGCATTCAAGATGCTAGAAACCCAGATCAAGTAGGGTACCTCTGATGAAAGTCATCTAAAAGGTCAAGAACCAAGGCAGAATCCAGAAATGTTTAGATGCTGCAAAATGAAATGGCATAATAGCCTAGAGACAAAAGGAGTCTTCCAGGAGCATAGATCCACTGGCTGCCCAGCTAGCCTATACTAAGAAGCCTGATTTAGCATTCAAACCATAAAGGGCAATGAAACATTTCTCAGGTCAAAGCTAGAACTCCAGTGAGAACATCTATGTGTGTCCAGGAAGAGAAGCAGCAGAGTACATACAGATCAGGTTAATCTCCCTCTCACAACCACCACCCGCCTCCCAGCAATTTACTTTTTAATGAAGACTAGGACTAACTACTGCTTAAAAAAGAATCTTAGGGGATTTTATTGTTAAGATTGTAAATACCTATCAATTAATTTGCTTTATATAACAATTAAAAACACCCCCCCAAAAACACAAATAAACAAAAAGGTCCCTATGCTTGTTTAAGAAAGAACAGGGTAACAAAAGAAGTTGGACAAGGGCATCCCAATTGGTAAGCAACCTAGAAAGAACCCCCCAAGAAAGCGAGCAATAGTTACCAGAATTAGGCCATACAACTCTTGAGAAGAAATGCAAAAAAAGGGAAAACATGCTCCAAAACAAATCTTTCAACCTCTGCATCCCCAAGTTACTGCAACCAAGTGTGTTATGCAGATTATTAATAGTTAAGATCACCTGACTTTACGATAAGATAAAACATCTTACTTGTTGCACCAAGTCGACGTGTGTCTCTGGCAATATAATTTGCAAAGATAATAGACCTCATGCTGGTCTTACCAGACCCACTTTTACCCATCAAGAGCACCTAAGGACAAAGTGGAAAAAAAAGAATGAAAAGAAGTTAGCAATCTAGAGCCAATTAAGTCTAAAGGGATCTATTTCTCTCCCATACTTGATATTTTACTGAAATGACAGTACCAACAACCTGGTACAGATACTAATAACTAACAAGCTCCCTAACCAACTGTGAAGACAGAGATACCTAGAATTCCAGGGGCCAGGCACTTACCTGTCATGCATGAGTCACACATCCTCTTAGTGACAGAACTGCAGCGAATTCATTATGCTATTAATATACACTATCATATATTCAGAACTATATTAGAGAAATAGACCAACTTGAGAGGAAATTGAACCCTGATCTCTCATAATCTAATATTTTATGCACTGAACTACCTGGCAAGGGTTTTCAGAATAACTGAAAGTTTGTATTCCTGTTCAACATCAACCTTTCCACCTCTGCTCTTTATCTCCTCCCTTCTATTTACCTTCATGATTGTGTTCCATTAATTACTCTGTCTCTTTTTCTGTTCAAGTGTCCTATGGCCTACAGGATCAAGTCTTTATTTTTCTTCAATTGGCTGCAAAACTCTAGCTGTTTAATAACAGATGCTTCCCTCTCCTCCCCCACTCACAGCACCAAGAGAATCATGAGTCTAACAATATGTGTGTGTGTGTGTGGTAGGATGGGGGCTTTTTTTAAAACTACATACAACATCCTCCTTGATATGCCTTATCTACTCTTCTGCACTCATCTTCTGACCCTCTTGGCCTGGAACTTGTAGAATCCAGCCACACTGAACTGAAATGCCTGTAGTCCCTTTGATTGCTCCAAGATCTCCAAGGAACTCTGCTCTATGTCTGTTTCACATTGTACTCTCTTCCAGTAACTTGCAATTCCCTTTTCTCCCTTCAGTTAAGTTCCACTCATCCTTCAAAACCTGGTTCAGTATTCATCTCCTCAAAAAGCTTCTCTGACCCCAATGCCCTAGGCTGGCTTAGGTGCGTCCCACCTCTGTCATCTCATGACAATTGTATAGTAAAGACCATAATGCATTGCAGTTATCCATTTTTCTGGTCTGTCTCTCACAAGACTCTGAGATTCTGAATAGCAGAAAGAGTCTCTTCTGTAATTCCAGAGGCTAACATACAACAGATGCTCAAAATATGTTCATTAAAAGAATGAACAAGCTATCAAAACGAAGATATAAAACAAGCAAAATTTTAACAATGACACTTGTCCAATGGAAAGAATGGTCTTATGAAGGTGAATAGCCTTCCTGTCAATGTCAGCATTTAACAAAGATTCTACAGATTCTTGCACTCGGAAGAAATTGTGTAAAGCAACTTTTAAGAGTCTTTTCAACTTGAAATTTATGAAATATATTTCCAATTGTCTTGCTTTTCTAATGAAGGGGGTAGATAGTCTATCTTTAGTCCCAAAACATTTTATAAAAATTTCTAATTACAAATATAAGGAGTATTAATGGAAATATATTACACTTGGCCCATTTTAATCTGGCTATTTAGATAATTAACTTTATCTCACTAAAGAAATGTTACTGACTAGCCAGTCAAAAATTGTAACAAAATAGTTTTGTTTTTATTCTTAATCATGCAGAAATGTCAGGTATTTTTAGACATCCTTGTTGACAGCAACTTTAGACAGGCTCATTAAGAACATTCCCTTAGCAAACTGGAATTTTTTATATAAGTGACTTATTAGATGAAGTTAAGGCTAAATATGGTACATTTCTTGTTTTTTTTTTAATTTATGAAATCTTACCTCAATTGCTTATGAAAGACTTACCAAGGTTAACTGTGTTAGATACTAATTTAAGTGCTCTACATGTTATTTGCTCATTTAAACTTCCTAACAACCCTACAAGATAGGTAATATTATCATCATTTTACAAATGAAAAAAACTAAAAGCCCAAAAGGTTCAGAAATTTGCTCCAGAGCTGCACTCTTCTTGATTTTGCCCAAATTCCATGATGGGTACCATAGGAGTACAAGGGAAGGAGTGTTCAATTCCATCTGGTGAACTCACATATGACTTATAGTGGCAACATTTGAATTGGGTTCAACATAAATGTGCAAGCAGAGGCCTGTGTAGTGTGTGTGTATGGCTTACACAAAATGCAAATTAATTTATAAATTTTGAGAAAAACAAATTCTGTATGGCTACGATAAGGTGCATAGGTGTGGCAGATGATTTAGTCTGGAATAAATTTTTAAAGGGCATTCTAAGCAATGAAGTCATTTATATTTTATTCTGTGGGCTCTGAAAAGTTACAAAAAGTTCTTTAGTATGTGAGTGACCCAGTTAGATTTATATATTAGAAAAATTAAACCTAATAGCAAAGAAGGGGCCAGGAGTCGGAGAGAACACTAGAAGGTTCCTGCCACAGTCTAAGAAAGATGGTAATATATACACCACAAATATATTTTCTGAATAGTAACTTCTTACCTTTGCCTTCATATTTTTGATGTACCTAACACGTCTTACCTTTTTCTTCATGGCTGTATTTGGTAGCACCCACCTGCAGATATAAACCGAGACAGAGTTTGCATGATCCAAGTGCCTTAGATATTGAAATTAAATACAAATAAATGTGGAGATACAAAAGAGCATGTTTAGCACAACAGCTGAGTACAACTGTGTGTGGCCCTCATTTTCCTAAATTATAAAACAGAAATTATAGAACTGTTTTATGCTCCCTATCCCCTAATTATGTGCTCAAGTGATAGCTTATAGGAAGATTTATTTAGGAATATAAATAAGCCATTAAAATTCAAGATTTAATTTTTCATCATCTTAAAAAATTATCAAAGCAATATATACAAGTGCCTTCATAAATCGAACAATATTTTAATATTTGAACAGCCTCCTAATTTTAAAATCTGGGAGTATCTTTAGTCCTTAAGTTTTCTTTCCAAGTCATATTTCATTCATTACTTGCACAAAGCATATAAAATACAAGACTCAATTTCAGGTACACATTGGCACTGAAAGCACTCTCAAACCACTGATCTCTGCCTAGGAAATGCCAACTTTCTACCTAGTCTTCTTAACCTCGACATGATGTCAAATCTCCTCAAGTGATAATTCAAAGCAACTCAGAACAGTTTCAATTAGAATACCCTCCCAGAAGTGGTATCAGACCTGTCTTGTCCCATCCCAGGGGTTATTCCGGTCCAATTTGCAACCAGTCCTCTTTCCAGCTTATCATCTCACCAAAAAAGCATGATACTAATCAAATTTACTGGTAAACTGAAGTAATTTATCGTAGGTGGGGTGTTCTGATTCACAATATTCTCTTCAGTTAGAACGCCCCCCCCCCTTCAGGTTTGGCATAATACCTACCCACCCAGAGATCCTTCCCCGGTTCCCCTAGGAAGGATCATTCTCGACTTAGATTCTCTTTCTCCATCATCTTTTCTCAGGTCAGTCTTCCATCGTGCCAACAAGGTCAGTAGTCCTTCTAAAGCCGCATAGGCCTTTTTTTTTCTCCTTGTTGCTGCCCCTCAGCCGCCTATTCTCATGGCCTGCGGCCCTTAGGCCTGTTCTATTCTTGCCTCCGCCTTTGTCCACTGGGGGGCTGCTTCCCCCCTCCGTTACCTTTAATGCCTCAAACTTGGCCTCAAGGCACGGCCTAACCGGCCAGCTCAAAGGCTAAGTGATTCAGTGGTGTAAAGGAAGAGATGGAAGGTGAGAGGGAAAGAGGGGTGGGGGTGGAGGGTCGTCTCGAGTTTGGGCCTCAGGCCCCAAGGTCTCGAAACCCAAAGGTGACTTCACCGCACAGAAGTGGGGACGACGAAGGCGGAGGTGGGAGAAAGAGCAGACCCGTGCCGTAGGCACTAAGCAGTGAACGCCTCAGCCGACTCCTTGTTCTTGAGACTGCGCGCCCGAGAGAGTCCGCCGGCTGCTGCGGTTACGACCTAACCGCCCGCCCTTCAGCAACCCAGATACCTCACCGCAGCCACCCGACTGCAGGCCAGAATCACGTGGCTACCTGTCGTAAACCCGGAGCCCTTCACGTGACTGCCGCTACCCAAGGGGCGGGATGCTGGGAAGAATACCATAGAGAATGCGCGGAGAAAGACAGAGTGCCGCCGGTCGCCGTCACGTGGCCCTGGCTCTCACTAAGTCTTGGTTTGGTGGGGCGCTGCCAATCGATCAGCGCTTTCCTGGTGGTCGTTCTGGTCCCACCCACCCACCATGGAGAATTAAAGGAGACAGTTGTAATTTCAGTACGCCACAGCCAGCTTTTCCCCCGCCCCCCCCGCCACTGTTTTTTCACTCTTAACATTCTTGGTGGGAAGGCTGATGTTGTGTGTGTATCTTTGTATTTCTGTTTTTTAAGTCTCCCTTTTTAAAAAAAATTATTAGTCCCTGTAACTGAGCATGTAATTATATGAGTTAATATCATCAAAAGTGATTACAACTGTGTCTTCCACATAGTAAGCGTGCAATAAAATTATTGTTGGGATTAGTGGTTCATGGGAGATTTTATGAAACGTTCATCTCCCCACTCATTTATAACTAGAAGTAAGGGAAATAAATTCTCATATAGTAAGAAGTCAATAGATAAAGTCTAAAATTGATAATTGCAGGACTACTAGTAGGTGTATATTAACTATATTTAGATATAGAGACCAGCAGAAAAAATGGGTGAAAGAGTTCAAAGGGGTTGCTTCTGGAGAGGGGCAGGGGATAGGAAGTGAGGGGACTGTCGCTTTTCACCTTAAGCCTTTTCATACTATACATATAGTGTATATATAGTAAAACATATATATTTAAACCATGCGTATATATTCCTTGATAAGAAAGAAAAGGAAGGAAATGAGAGGAAGGAGAGAAGGGGAAGAGAAAAGAAAATGGACAGAAACAGGATGCTGCTTGCTCCCAGACTTCTCCATTTGCTTTCCGATATGATCCCTTCTCAGCACAACTGCCATGCCTCAAGAAAAATTTATTCTTTTCTGATCACGGGCTTTCTTAGCCCTATCACTCCATAATCACCTTCCTCTTCCTCATCAGATGTCTGCAAAACAACTCCTGTTCTAGTTTCCCCAGAGTGGTGAAGGATCCTGAGTCTCAAACCAGGAAGTCACTTTAGATGCATTACCCTCCATACAAGACAATGAGATTAAGTCATGATTAATGTCAAAGATAAACACTGCCTGAGTTAAAGCATTGAAACAAATTTTATTTAATAACTATTGACAGTAGGGGAAAAAGCTGAGTTCCATTCGAATTTGTACAGAGGTAACTGGGCATTTTAAAGGGACAATGAGGGAGGGGGAGAGCTAGGGCTCAGTAGAGTCAGAGAAGTGAAAAATTACAAAAGGTTGGTCAGTGTAAATGCATTTAAGCCAACTGTGTGTGCTAGCTGGCAGTTATCAAAGTTAAGGGTCTGTCTTCTCACAAATACTAGGAGACAGAGGCCCTAGTGTTCTTGATTATTACATTTTAAAGAAATGACTCTCAGGTCCTTTAGAAAGACTTCTGAGTTGTAAAAGATACATATTCACAATTGTAAGCCCCCCGCTTTTTTTTAACCAAATCCTCTGATAAAAGTAGGTCAGAACCCTACCATCAGATTAGAAAAAATAGTAAATTCTTGCAGTGTTGAGCTTTCTCAGACAAACATTTTGATGGGGGTTGGAACCAATGGGGAGCCGGGGGTCATCCTAGGAGCATGACAAGTCTCTTAGTGCAGTGGTTTAGACAGAGTTATGTGCTGAGGGTCCTGCAGTTCTCATTAGTCCTTTTCTACAATCTGTCTGCTCCTTCCTATTCTTACTGTTGCTGTTTTTTGTTCCAGCTGTTAGAATATCTAGCCTACGTAATTAAAATAGCCTCCTAAGTGATTTTCCTATAGTGGTAGTTCCAAAGGAGTTGGGAGTGAGTGGAATAAATTTCATCGGTCATCTTACCCCCCCAAAAAACATTCAATGTGAGTAATATGTGCTTGTTATGTAAAGGCAGCTTTCAAACATATCTTCTAACCCCCAAAACCACCAGCCTTCGCCAGCCAAATTGTTCCCTTAAACCACTCTTTTACAACAATTCACTGTCTCCTTGTTGCTGATCTCCCCTCCGCTTCTTCAAATCATCACGTTTCTCTACCCTCTCTCACTGCTTCCATTAAGGTTCATGAGGAACAGAGGAAGAAAGGGAGGAATGGGAAGAGGAAAGGTAGGAGAAAGGAGAAGAGGAAAGAGGAGGAATAAGAGTAGGAGGATGGGAGTGGAACGAAGATATTTGAGAAATATTGAGGAACTAAAGCAAATTAAGAATTAATTCCAAAGAATGATGAATAAGACTGTTAGCATAATGCATTCCTATATGGTCTAGAGGTTAAGATTCTGGTTTCCACTCAGGTATCCCTGACTGTTTATATTTGCATTTTCATTAAAGAATCTTACATAGATAAGAGATGAAGGTTGCTTTTTATTTTTTTCAAATTAATTTTTTAAACTTTTTTATATAGGTTCTTTTCAGAAAGCTCTACAGTTATTTGTGTATTCATCCAACAAAGATTTATTGGGCAGCCGGAAACTTTGTTGGACACTAGAGATACAAACAACCTTCTCTTTCAGATCCCACTGCCTATCAGTGCTTCTAACACGTAGCTCCACTACATTCATATACACATAAACATACACACGCATCAGTATTCTCTTTGTCCAGATCCTACCCCATATTTTTTTCTTTTTCTTTTTTAAGGTTTTTATTAAAACATAGCTAGCATACAATATTTTTAAAATCATCCATCTCAGCAAGACAAAGTAGTATAGATCCCTAAGATCCAATAAGATATGTTTCTTTTTATTCTTTAAATTCATTTTTGTCACCTTTATCTTCAGCCACATCTGTGGGCCTCCAGTTCCCAATTTGTCCTTCTTAACTTCCCACCCTTCCCTCCTTTATCTGTTCCCATAGCTATCACTGCTACTAACCAGAATCCCATGAGCTTATTCCTACATTCTGCTGGCAGCTTTTCCCTCCTCATTCCTACCAATTTGCTTGAAATATCAGGAAATGATCTTCCAGTTAATTAGACTTACGTATTTAATGAATAACAGTCTAATGGAGAGACTTACAGTTTCCTGCCCAGCATTTAAGGAGCTTAGAAGTTGCCACTCCATACTAACAACAGGTACTGGCAGCAGAAGGGGAAAAGTAACCATTTTGAAATAAACCACATTTTCTTTTTTTCTTAACAAGGTCTGCCCTCAGGAGAAATTATTTTATATAATACACTGGAAACGTATTTGATTATATTAATCAATAATAAAAAGAAAAAACTACACCTAAGCATATCATTTCAAATTACAGAACATCAAAGATAAAGAAAAAATCTTGAAAGAAGCCAGGGAGAAAAACCAACACCTTATCTATAGAGGGACAAAGATAAATATTACAGCTTACATTTCCTCAGAAGCCATGAGGAGTGAAATATTTAAAATATTAAGAGAAAAAAAGTACCAACCTAGAACTCTGTACTCTACAAAATTATCCTTTAAAAATTAAGGAGAAATAAAGACTTTTAAGGCAAATAAAAATTGAGGGAATTTGTGGGCAGTAGATCTGTATTACAAAATATGTTAAATGATCTTCGGAGAAAAGGAAAATGATATAGGTCATGAATTCAGATCTAGATGAAAAAAGGAAGAGCATTAGAGAAGGAATAAGTGAAAATTTATTTTTTTCTTTCTTATTGATTTAATAGATAACAGTTTGTTTAAAATAATAACAGAAGCAATATATTTGATGATTATAGCTTATATATAAGGTAAATAATGGCAATTATATAAAGGATAGCAGGGAAAATTGGGATTATTTTGTTATTATAAGGTACTTGCACCATCTTATAATATACTTATTATAAGATGAAGTAGTATAATATTATTTAAAAGCAAACTTGGGTTAATTTTAAGTGCATGTTGCATACTTTATGGAAACCACTAAAATTAATTTTAAAAGAAGTAAACTAATATTCAGAGAAGAGAGAAAAAATGGAATGAATTAAAACCACAAAAGACAGAAGTACTGGAAGACAAAAATAGAAAAAAGGAACAAGGGAAATAAATAGAAACTAAAAATTATGATAGATCTTAATTCAAATATATCAATGATCATTTTAAATTTCAGAGTGGATCAAAAGACAAGATCCAAATACATGTTGTTGTGTGGGAGGAAAAATTTTCCTTGACCATTTTGGCAATTTTGGCTGGATCTAAAAGCTAAACTGACAAAAATGGATTAACAGGAAAAAAGCATGTAATTTAAAAAATATAAGTCAATTGTGACGCAGGAGCCTTCATAAGGAAATGAAGACCCAAAGGAACAGACCTGTGTATTTTTATGCAAGCTTTGATGAAGAATGTACAGTCATGTAGAAATATGACAGGTTGAGGAATATAAGTGAGGTAAAACTGGGGAAACTTAGGAAGTACTGTTTGTTAGCATTCTTCTTGCCATCTCTTTGTCCTCAGAGATAAGGATGCCCCTTTCCTCTGGGTACAGGTAGGGCACCACTCACAGTAGAGATTTATGACCTCTTTATGGGAAGAAGGTGGAAGGGAAGTCAGAGTGACTTTCTTGCTTTTGTTGTTTTCTCATATTCTTTCAAGTTAAAATATTCAATATGTCAAGGTGCCACATTTTGGGGTAGTATGTCCTGAACTCCATTATTATGTACAAGACACACTTTAAATATAAAGACACATATAGATTAAAAGTAAAAGGATGAAGATGTGCAATGCTAACATTAATAAAAACAACTACATTATTCATTTTATTTATTTTTTAAAATTTATTCTTATTACGGTGATATTGGTTAACAAAATCCAGTAGGTTTCAGGTGTACAGTTCAACAGTAAGGCATACATATTGAATTGTGTGTTCACCACCCATAGTTAGATTTCTTCGTGTCACCACATATTTGACCCTTTTTACCCCATCTACGTCACCCCACATCCCTACCCTCTGGTAACCATGAGTCTATTGTCCATGTCCATGAGTCTCTTTGTTTGTCCTATTTGTTGCTTTTAGATTTATATCCCACATATAAGTGATATCATGTGGTTTTAACTTTTTTCTGTCAGACTTATTTTGCTTAGCATGATTATCTCAATATCTATCCATGTTGTTGCAAATAGCAGTATTTCATCTCTTCTTATGGCTGAGTAATATTCACTTGTATATACCACAGGTTCTTTAGCTAATCATCTATCATAGGACATTTTGGTAGCTTCCATGTCCTGGCCACCGAGAATAATGCTGCTATGAACATCAATGTGCAAAAAACTTTTTTGATATATGTTTTCAAGTCTGCGGGGTAAATACCCAGTAGAGGGATTGCTGGATCATATGGTAGATCAATTCTACCATTTTGAGGACCCTCCTTACTGTTTTCCATGGTGGCTGTACCAATTTTCAGTCCCACCAACAGTGTATGAGGGTTCCTTTTCCTCCGCATCCTCTCCAACATATGTTTTTACATGTCATATTGATAACAGCTATTTTAACAGGTATGAGGTGGTATCTCATTGTGGTTTTGATTTGCATCCATTTCCCTAACAGCTAGCAATGATGAGCATCCTTTCATATGTTGGTTGGCCATTTGTATGTCTTCTTGGAGGAAGTGTCTGTTCAGGTCCTCTGCCCAGTGTTTGATTGAATTGTTAGATTTTTGTTGTTGTTGTTGTTATTGAGTTGTATGAGTTCTTTGTATATTTTGGATATTAGGTCCTTACCGGAGAGTTCCTTGCAAATAGCTTTTCTCTTTCAGATGGTTATCTCTTTACCTTGTCGATGTTTCTTTTGCTGTGCAGAAGCTTTGATGTAGTCCCATTCATTTATTTTTGCTTTGACTTCCTTTGCCTTTGAGGTCAAATTCATAAAATCCTCTTTAAGTCCAAGGTCCATGAATTTAGTCCCTATGTTTCCTTCTATGCGATTTATTGTTTCAGGTCTTATATTCAGGTCCTTAATCCATTTCGACTTAATTTTGATGTGTGGTGATAGACAATGGTCTGGTTTCATTCTTTTGCAGGTGGCTTTCCAGTTTTCCCAGCACCATTTATTGAAGAGACTTTCCATTCTTCACTGTATGTTTTTGGCTCTTTTGTTGAAAATTCTTTACCATATAAACATGGATTTACTTCTGGACTATTGATTCTGTTCCACTGGTCTCTGTGTCTGTATTTCTGCCAATATCATGCTGTTTTGATTATTGTCGCTTTGTGGCATAATATGAAGTTGGGCAGAGAGATGCCTCCAGCCTTATACTTTTTTCTCAGGATGGCTTTGGTGGTTTAGGGTCTTTTGCGCTTCCATACAAATCTAATGAATTTTTTTTTCCTATTTCTTTAAAAAATGCCAATGGGATTTTTTAAAATGTGATACATACTTTTATTCAACATCTTTAAAATATTAGGTAGGTGGTGAACAATACTGTTTTGGTTTCTGTACTTAGCGCCAAGCATAAGAGCACTCAACAAAATTGACATGAAAATTTCTAATTTTAATATCTAAAATTGATGAGTAAAAATGTTATTTGGAGAAGGATTGATATGTATTGACAATGATGCTAAATTTTTTAACATGTGTACAATTGCTATATTTTTATGCCTGTATTTTAAAAAAAGTGGTAATATTTACTTTTATTAAGGCAAACATCAATTCATGTATTCAACAAATTTTTAAAAATATATTTTAATTTTATTTTATTAGTTTCAAATATAGAGTACATTGGTTAGACATTTATATAGTTTATAAAATGTAACCCCTAATTGCTCCTTCTCGCCTCTGGTTTTTCACCTAGCCAATATATTAATGCTAATTATTTCCCTATGCTGTGTACCCCATCACTGTGGCCATCTATCAACTACTAATTTGTACTTCTTTAAACCTTCACCCCATTTTCCCAGCTCCCAACACCCCCATCCCTTCTTTCTCTCAATAAATTGTCCTCTATACTTGTGAGTTAGTTTTTGAATAGTTTGTTCTTTTGATTCCTTAGATTCTGCATGAAAGTGAAACCATGTGGTGTTTATCTTTCTCTGACTTATTTCACTCAGCATAATAACCTCTAGGTCCATCCATGTCATTGCAAATGGTAGGATTTCATTTTTTTGTTTGTTTGTTTTAAATGAGGCAATCCTTACAGAATGCAAGGACCTTGACCTCACAGATTGCAAGGACCTTGTCAGCTTACAATCCCTTATTTTTTATTTTTTATCCCTACATCGCCTGGTCTTCCTAGGTGGTCTCCCATCCAAGTACTAACCAGGCCTGACCTTGCTTAGCTTCTGAGATCAGACGGGATCAGGCTTGTTCAGGGTAGCATGGCCATACACAGGACTTCATTTTTTTTAATGGCTGAGTAATATTCCATTGTATATATGAACCATAACTTCTTTATCCGATCATCTGTTGATGGGCATTTAGGTTGCTTCCATATCTTGGCTATTGTAAATTGAGCTGCCATGAATATTGGAGTGCATAGATCTTTATGAATTATTGTTTTGGTTTTCTTTCGGTAAATACCCGGAAGTGCAATCATTGAGTCAAAAGGCATATCCATTTTTAATTTTTTGAGAAATCTCTAGACTGTTTTCTATAGTGGCTGTACCAATTTGAAATCCCACCAACAATGTATGAGGGTTCCCTTTTCACTGCATCCTCGTCAACACTTTTTTTTTTTTATTTATTGATGATAGCCATTCTGACAGGTGTGAGGAGATATTTCATTGTGGTTTTAAATTGCATTTATCTGATGATTAGTGACTTTGAGCATCTTTTCATGTGTCTATTAGCCATCTGTATTTCCTCTTTGGAGAAGAATCTGTTCAGGTCTTCTGCCCATTTTTTAATTGGATTGTTTGTTTTCTTTGTCGTTGTTGTTGAGTTGTATAAGATCTTTATGTATTTTGGATATTAACCCCTTATCAGATGTATCATTAGCAAATATCATCTCCCAACCAGTTGGGGTTTTTTTGGTCTGTTTTGTTGATGGTGTCCTTTACTGTACAAAATTTTTTTAGTTTGATAAGGTCCCATTTGTTTATTTCTTCTTTTGTCTCCTTTGCCTGGGGAGATACATCTGAAAAGAAATTACTGTTAGTAATATCAGAGAGTTTACTGCCTATATTTTCTTCTAGGAATTTTATGGTTTCAAAACTTACATTTAAGGCCTTACTCCGTTTTGAGTTTATTGTATATGGTGCAAGAAAGAGGTCTAGTTTCATTTTTTTTGCATGTACCTGTCCAGTTTTCCAAACACTTTTTATTTGAAGTTTCATTACCCTAACGTATATTCTTGCCCCCATTTGTATATTCTTGCCTCCTCTGTCATAGATTAATCGATCATATATGCACGGGTTATTTCTGGACTCTCAATTTTGTTCCATTGATCTACGTGTTTGTTTTTTTTTGTTTTTGTTTTGTTTTGTTTGCCGGTACCATGCTGTTTTGATAACCATAGCCTTGTAATATAGTTTAATATCAGGTAGCATGATACCACCAACTTTGTTCTTTCTCAAGATTACTGTGGCTATTCAGGGTCTTTAGATGCCTTTTTATTATTGTTTCTTGTCTGATTGCTGTGCCTAGGACTTCCGGTACAGTGTTGAATAAACATGGTGAAAGCAGACATTCTTGTCAGGTTCCTGATCTGAAGGAAAATGATTTTAGCTTTTCAGTATCCAGTACGATGTTATCTGTGGGTTTGTCATATGTGGCCTTTATTATGTTGAGGTATGTTCCCTCTATTGCTGTGAATTTTATCATGAATCAATGCTGGATTTTGTCAAATGCCTTTTCTGCATCTATTGATACAATCATATGATTTTTATTTTTCATTTTGTTTATGTGGTATATGATATTAATTTATGTTCAGATATTGCATCAACCTTGGCTTCTAGGAATAAATTCTACTTGATCATGGTATGTGATCTTTAAAATGTGTTGCTGAATTTGGTTAACTAATATTTTGTTGAAGAGCTTTGCATCTATATTCATCAGAGATACCGGCCTTTTCCTCTTTTTTTTTGTAATGTCTTTGGCTGGTTTTAGAATCAGGGTAAAGGTGGCCTCATAAAATGAGTTTGAGAGCCTTCCTTCCTCTTGAATTTTTTTTTCAAAATATTTTGAGGATAGGTGTTAATTCTTCTTTGAATGTTTGGTGAAATTAACCTGTGAAACCATCTGGTCCAGGACATTTGTATGTTGGGAGTTTTTTGATTACCAATTCAATTTCATTAGTAGAAATCAGTCTGTTCCGATTTTGTTTCTTCTTGATTCAGTCTCAGAAGTTTGCATGTTTCTAGGAATGTATCCATTTTGTCCAGATTGTCCAATTTGTTGGCATATAATTGTATAATTGTTCATAGTAATTTCTTATAATCCTTTATATTTCTGTGGTGTCAATTGGCACTTCAATTTTTTCACTTCTGATTTTATTTGGGTTCTTTCTTTTTTTTCTCGATGAGTCTTGTTAAGTGTTTATCAATTTTGTTTATCTTTTTAAAGAACAAGCTATTTGTTTCACTATATTTTGTATCGTTTTTTTGGACTCTATTTCATTTATTTCCACTCTGATCTTTATTATTTCCACCCTTCTACTCGTTTGGGCTTTGTTATCTCTTCTTTTTCTAGTTCCATTAGGTGTAAGGTTAGATTGTTTAGTTGAGATTTTTCTTGTTTCTTGAGGTAGGCTGTGTTGCTATGGATTTCCCTCTTAGGACTGCTTTCACTGAGTGTCCCATAGATTTGGGGTCATTGTGTTTTCATTTTCATTTGTTTTAAGGTATCTTTCAATTTCTTTCTTGATCTCATCGTTAACACATTCATCATTTAGCAGCATGTTATTTAGCCTCCACGTGTTTGTGTTTTTTAGTTTTTTTTTCTTGTAATTAATTTCTACTTTTATACCATGTGTTCAAAGATGCTTGATATGATTTCAATCTTCTTAAATCTACTTAGAATTGTTTTGTGGGCTAACATGTTGTCTGTCTTGGAAAATACTTCATGCGCTCTCGAATGGAATGTATATTTTGCTCTTTTGGGGTGTAATATTCTAAAAATATTAATTAAATCAATGTAGTCTAATGTGTCATTTAAAGTTGCTATTTCCTTGTTGGTATTCTTGCCTGGAAGATCTAATCATTGATGTCCATGAGGTGTTAAAGTCCCCTACTATGACTGTATTATCGTCGATCTCTCTCTTTATGTCTGTCAGTATTTGCTTTATATATTTGCGTGCTCCTATATTGGGTGTACAAATGTTTACAAGGCTTATGACCTCTTGTTGGATTGGTCCCTTTATTATTATGAAATGTCCTTTGTCTCTTGGTATAGCTTTTGTTTTAAAGTCTATTTTGTCTGATATAAGCATTGCTATCTCAGCTTATTTTTGGTTGTTTTTTCCGTTTCCATGAAATACCTTTTTCCATTCTTTTACTTTCAGTCTCTGTGTGTCTTTCAACCTGATGTGAGTCTCTTGCAGACAGTATTTGCATGGGTCTTATTTTATTCATTCAGTTACCCTATGCCTTTTGCTTAGAGCATTTAATCCACTTACATCTAAAGTGATTATTGATAGGTATGTAGTTATTGCCTTTTAATGGTTCACATTATGTTTTTCCCGCTCTTCCTCTTAAGGAAGTCTCTTTAATATTTCTTTTAATACTGGTTTGGTAGTGATGAACTCCTTTAGCTTTTTGTGTCTAGAAAGCTCTTTATCTCTCTTTCAAATTTACTTTTTTTTTATTAGTTTCAAGTATACAGTGCATTGCTTAGACATCTATATAGTTCATAAAATGATCCCCCCAATTGCTCCCTCCATCCCTGGCCCTCCACCTAGCCATCATATTAATGCTAATTGCATTCTCTCTGCCATGATCTTCATGCCCAACTATCAACTACTAATTTGTACTTCTTTAACCCTTCACCTCATTCTCCCAGACCCTCAAACTCCCTCCCCTCTGTCTGGTACCAAATTGTCCACTATATTTGTGAGTCTGTTTTTAATTACTTTGTTTTTTATTTTCCCCCTTAGATTCCATAATAAGTGAAATCATATGGTATTTATCTTTCTCTGTCTGACTTATTTCACTCCACATAATAACCTCTAGGTCATCCAGGTCATTGCAAGTGGTAGGATTTCATTTTTTTTAATGGCCGAGTAATATTACATTGTATATATGAACCGTAATTTCTTTATCCAATCGTCTGCTGATGGGCATTAAGTTTGCTTCCATATCTTGGCTATTGTAAATTGTGCTGCCATGAATACTAGGATGCATAGATATTACGAATTATTGTTTTGGTTTTCTTTAGATAAATACCCAGCAGTGCATTGCTGGCTCAAAAGATATCCATTTTTAATTTTTCAAGAAACCTCCAGACTGTTTTCCATAGTGGCTGTACCAATTTGCAATCCCGCCAATAATGTATGAGGGTTCCCTTTTCTCTGCATCTTTGCCAAGAGTTCTTGTTTTTGACTTATTGATGATAGCTATTCTGAGAGGTGTGAGGTGATATCTCATTGTGGTTTATTTTGCATTTCTCTGATGATTAGTGACCTTGAGCATCTTCATATGTCTATTGGCCATCTGTAGTTCCTCTTTAGAGAAGTATCTGTTCAGGTCTTCTGCCCATTTTTTAATTGGATTGTTTGTTTTTGTTGTTGTTGATTTATATAAGTTCTTTATATATTTTTGGATATTAACCCCTTATCAGATGTATCATTAGCGCATAGCTTCTCCCAGTCAGTTGTCTTTTTGTTGTTGATGGTTTCCTTTGCTCTACAAAATCTTTTTAGTTTGATGAGGTCCCATTTGTTTATTTTTTTCTTTTGTTTCCATTGCCTGAGGAGATATACCTGAAAAGAAATTCCTATTAGTAATATCAGAGAGTTTACTGCTTATGTTTTCTTCTAGAAGTTTTATAGATTTGGGTCTTACATTTAAGTCTGTAATCCATTTTGAGTCTATTCTTGCATACTGTGTAAGAAGGCAGTCCAGGATGGTTTTTGCATGTATCTGTCCAATTTTCCCAACATCATTTATTGAAGAGATTGCCTTTATCCCATTATATATTCTTGCCGCCTTTGTCATATATTAAGTGAGTATATAGGCATGGATTTATTTCTGGGCTCTCTATTGTGTTCCATTGATTAATGTATCTGTTTTTATGCCAATAGCATGCTGTTTTGATTACTGTAACCTTGTAGTATAGTTTGATATCAGGTAGTGTGATACCTCCTACTTTGTTCTTCTTTCTCAGGATTGCCGTGTCTATTCGGGGTCTTTTATGGTTCCATATACATTTTAGGATTATTTGCTCTAGCTCTCTAAAATATACCATTGGTATTTTGATAGGGATTGCATTGAATCTATAGATTGCTTTGAGTAGTACGGCCATTTTAAAGATGTTAATTCTTCCTACTCATGAACACAGTATATGCTTCCATTCATTTGTATCTTCTTCAATTTCTTTTTCAATGACATATAATTCTCTGAGAACAAGTCTTTTACCTCCTTGGTTAATTCAATTCCCAAGTATTTGATAGTTTTCAATGTTATTGTAAATGGGATTGTTTTCTTAATTTCTCATTCTGAAAGTTCATCATTGGTATATAAAAATGCCACTGACTTCTGAATATTTATTAATCTGTTACTTTACTGAATTTATTGATAGGTACTAACAGTTTTTTTTGTGGAATTTTAGGGTTTGTTTAAATATATAGTATCATGTAATCAGCAAATACCAACAGGTTTACCTCTTCCTTTCTAATGAAGATACTTTTTATTTCTCTTTCTTGTCTTATTTCTGTGGCTAAGATATGCAATACAATTTTGAAAAGGAGTGGTGAAAGTGGGCAAACTTGTCTTGTTCCTGATCTTAAGGAAAATGCTTTGAGCCTATCCCCATTGAGTATGATGTTAGCTGCAGGTTTGTCATATATAGCCTTAATTATGTTGAGGTATGTTCCCTCTACTCCCACTTTGCTGAAAGTTTTTATCATAAATAGATGCTGGATTTTGTCGAATGCTTTTTCTGCATCTATTGATATGATCATATGGTTTTTATATTTTGATTTGTTAATGTGGTCTGTCATATTAATTAATTTGCAGATATTGTACCAACCTTGCATCCCAGGAATAAATCCAACTTGCTCATAGTATATGATATTTTTAACATATTGTTGAATTCGGTTTGCTAATATTTTGTTTAGGATTTTTGCATCAATGTTCATAAGAGATATTACCAATAGTTTTCTTTTTTTTTTTTTTTTTTGTAATGTCTTTGTCTGATTTTGGAATCAAGGTAATGGTGGCCTCATAAAAGGAGTTAGGGAGGCTTCCCTCTTCTTGAATTTTTTGGAACAGTTTGAGAAGAATAGGTGTTAATTCTTCTTTATATATTTAGTAAAATTCACCTATGAAGCCATCTGGTCCGGGACTTTTGTTTATTGGGAAGTTTTTGGTTACTGATTCTATTTCATTGGTGGTAATTGGTCAGTTCAGATTTTCTGTTTCTTCTTCACTCAGTCTTGAGAGATTGTATATTTCTAGGAATGTGTCCGTTTCTTCTAGATTGTTCAATTTGTTGGCATATAATTGCTCATAGTATTTTTTATGATCCTTTGTATTTCTGGAGTATGTAGTTCTTTCTCCTCTTTCATTTCTGATTTTATTTATTTGAGTTCTTTCTCTTTTTTCCTTCATGAGTCTGGCTAAGGATCTGTCAGTTTTGTTTATCCTTTCAAAGAACCAGTTCTTGGTTTCATTAATCTTTTGTATTGTTTTTCTAGACTCTATTTCATTTATTTCTGCTCTGATCTTTAGTATTTCCTTCCTTTGATTCACTTTGGTGTTTTTTTTTCTAGTTATTTTAAGTCTAAAGTTAGATCGTTTATTTGAGCTTTTTTTTGTTTGTTTCTTTAGGTAGGCCTGTAATGCTATGAATTTTCCTCTTAGGGCTGTTTTCGCTGTGTCCCATAGATTTTGAGATGTTCTGTTTTTATTTTCATTTGTCTCTAGGTATCTTTTCATTTCTTTCTTGATCTCATTAATAACTCATTCATTGTTTAGTAGCAAGTTATATAGTCTTCATGTGTTTGTGTATTTTCCAGTTTCTTCTTGTGGTCGATTTCTAGTTTCATACCATTGTGATCAGAGAAGATGGTAGATATGATTTCAATCTTCTTAAATTTATTGAGACTTGATTTGTGTCCTAACATGTGGTCTATCCTTGAAAATGTTCCTTGTGCACTTGAGAAGAATGTATATTTAGCTGCTTTGGGGTAATATGCTCTGAAAATATCTCTTAAATCCATTTCTTCTAATGTGTCTTTTAGGCCCATTGTTTCCTTGTTGATTCTTGGCCTGGAAGATCTGTCCATTGATGTCAATGGGGTATTAAAGTCTCCTACTATGAGTGTATTACTGTTGATCTCTCCCTTTATGTCAGTTAATAATTGCTTTATGTATGTAGGTGCTTCTATATTGGGTGTGTATATATTTTCTAGGGTTATGTCCTCTTGATTTATTGATCCCTTTATCATTATATGTAATGCCCTTCTTTGTCTCTTACTATAGCCTTTGTTTTAAAGTCTATTTGATTTGATATAAGTATCGCTACCCTGGCTTTTTAAAATTTCAATTTGTGTGAAATATCTTTTTCCATCTCTTTACTTTCAGTCTGTGAGTATCAGTTAATCCGAAGTGGCTCTTGTAGACAGCTCATGCATGGGTCTTGTTTTCTTATCCATTTGGCTGCCCTATATCTTTTGATTGGAACATTTAATCCATTTGCTTTTAAAGTGATTACTGATAGGTACATAGTTACTGCCATTTTATTATTTGTATTTGTTATTTCTATTTTCTTTTTTTCCCTTCTCTTTTTACAGAAGTCCCTTTAACATTTCTTATAATTCTGGCTTGTTGGTGATGAATTCCTTAAGCTTTTTCCTGTCTGGGAAGCTCTTTATCTCACCTTCCATTTTAATCGAAAGCCTTGCTGGGTAGAGTATTCATTTTCGTAGATTCTTTTTTCAAAACTTTAAATATTTCTTGCCAGTCCCTTCTGCAGTACCCTTGTAAGTAACTAGCTGTCTTCCTCTTGCTGCTTTTAAGATTCTCTCTTTCTCTTTGATCTTTGGCATTTTAATTATGATGTGTCTTGGTGTGGGTCTGTTTGAATTCCTCTTTTTTGGAACTCTTTGTGCTTCCTGAACTTTTATATCTAATTCATTGGTCAGGTTAGGGAAGTTTTCTTTCATTATTTCTTCGAATAGATTCTCAATCCCTTGCTCTCTCTCTTGTCCTTTAGGTTTTCCTATGATCCCAATATTGCTAAGCTTCATGTTGTCTGAAAGTTCTCTTAAACTATCTTCATTTTTATTTAATTCTTTTTTCTTTTGTTGTTCTGATTGGGTGTATTCTGCTACCTTGTCTTCCAGTTCACTTATTTGATCTTCTGCTTCATCCAATCTACTGTTGAATACTTCTAGTGTATTCTTCATTTCAGTTATTGCATTCTTCATTTCTTTCTGTTTCTTTTTTATGGGTTCTATGTCCTTTTTTATGCTTACTATCTCTCCATTGAGGTTCTCATTGTGCTCATCCATTCTCTCCCTAAGTTCATTGAACATCCTTATAACCACTATTTTAAACTCTGTCTCTGGTAGGTTGCTGCCTCCATTTCATTCTGGAGTTTTCTCCTGTTGTTTCATCTGTGGCATTTTTCTTTGTTTCCTCATTTTATTAGCCTCTCTGTGTTCATTTCTATGTGTCAGGAATATTTGTTTCATCTCTCAATATTGGCCAGATGGTGTAATGTGGAAGATGTCCTGTGTATTTCACTGGTGCCCTCTCCCTGATCCCCTGTGCTGGGAGATCTGGACATGACCTTTGTGTTGGTTGTGTATGATCTTCTGTTGTTGCCAAGACTTTATTATTGTTAATACCTCATTGTATGAGATTAATGCTCAGGCTGACTAATTGTGGGAATTGGCTGCACCCACAGAGGAAGAGTTACTGTTTGGGGGCTGACCCCACTGAGTGGGATTTGCCCTAGCAGGCTTGTGTACATGTCACAACCACCCTTTGTATGTACTGCTATTGGGGCTAGTCACAAATTGCTCTGTTGTGGTCTAGTGTCAGCTTCCCGATGCGTTGATTATGTGGCCCCTTGGGAAAGACTCCCCAGTAGGCCGAAGTCAGCCACTGCTTTTGATTGCTCAGGGGTACCAGGTGGGAACTACAAAGTGATCCGCAGATTATCGTTGCCTGTGCTGGATCTATAGGTAAGTGGAAGAGAAAAGGCTATAAGCAGTGGTCTGGTTATTCCCCGTCCTTTACCTAGTGCATTTTAGCAGAGGGACCAGTGCTCCTTTAGGTCTGCCACTGCCCGTCAGTTGCGAATAAGTCTCTGAAACTGGAAAAGCCTCTGGGTGATATACGTATTAGGTGGTGCAGAGAACCCGGGAGTCTTTTGTGTCTCCTAAGTAAATTTCCCCCTGCCACCGCAGTGTCACTTTACATGCCAGTGCTATCTCTGTGGCTCCCTGTACAAGTTTCCAATTGTAAACAAGCTGCTGCCCACCTTGGACCTGAATGTGCCACCCCAGGGCAGGGGCAGCTGCCAATCATCATGCAGCAGGCACATTGTGTATTGGATGGGGCAGGAGCTTAGGTAATCAAGGACCGTCAGGTTAATACCGACCCTGCCATCCCCTCAAGAGATATTGGAGCTTGTACAGGTAGCAGCGTTTTGCCTACAACTGTTTTCCTCAAAAAATGCTCGTTGCACTAGCCAAAATCTTTTGCTTGAGCAGATTGCGCCACCCCAGAGTCAAGCAGGCTGGGGAGGCTGACTGTCAGTAGGCTGCAGGCACTTTGTAGCTTGGGTGAAGCAGGGTCTCAAGGAGACAAGGACTGTCAGGCCAACACAGCCTCAGTTTTTGCTGCGACTTCTGTGCCCAAGCATTCTCACTGTAGTTACAGATCACAGTGAGACCAGCTGCCATCTTTGGTGGTCCCACAGACCCCTCTGCTCCCCGGATGCAATATTGCAACTCTTGCAGGGAGCAGAGGTCTGCCTGCAACTGAGTTTTGTGCAGTGCCTGCCTGGTGCTAGCCAAAGTTTGTTGCCTGTGTGGATAGAGAAAGGGGGCGGAGAAGGGTGATGGTGATTCACTGTCAATGGGCCACCTGGGGCAATTTGTGGGTAGGGTGGGACGGAGTCTCAGGGAGACAGTGGCAATCAGATCAATACAGTCTCAGTCTTGCTGCAACTTCAGTAACCATTCACACATTCCCACAAAAGTCCCGGATCCCAGCAAGACAATCTGCTATCTGGGACTGGCCCACAGATCACTGTTGGCAGCAGTGATCTGCCTGAAATTGTCTCTGAAATGCACGCTCAGAGAACCGGCCACCAGCTGCGAATGCTTGGCCCTGAAATCTCGCAGGGCATGGAAAACATCTAGCAAAAAAGCCCCAAACAATCTGTAGGTTGTGTGGGGCGGGCCGATCTCCTCAGGCCAGAGCTTCTTAATGGCCCTGTGGGAGGGGTCTTCAAGGTCAAGCTGGTGCGGTCTGTAGATGGTCAGGTAGGGGACTGGAATAAGGCACAATGATGGATGTCCTTTCAGTCATCGTTATAGCACCAGGTAATGCACACTTTCCTGGTACAAATCCCGCGCAATCCTCCAAACCATCGCCGGTGTCTCAGGTGAGTGTCCGCAAGTCAGAAAGCCTTTGTGTGAGTTTTTCAAAGGGGCATCTAGGGTTTCAGTCTTCTTCTGTCTCACCCAGTTGGTCTGAATACCCTCTGGTTTATGCAGAAGTATTGGAATCTTCTTTTCCCTGGGCTGGGAAGCCCCCATAGGAGGCCAGGACCCCCTCTCCTTCAGGGGAGCCTCTGCAGCCTCACTCTCCCTTCTGGTGTTCCTCTACCACCAGCAGGTGTGGGTCCGGCCCAATTCACGACTTTATCACTCTTACTTTCTTGCTTCAATGTGGCACCTTTGTATTATCAGACGTAGGTGTTACGATCAGCTGGACTTCAGGTGATTCTGCACATTGATTACTTTTTAACTTGGTTTTAATTTACTTGTGAACATGGGAGGAGACAAGCCTTGCTTTTACCTATTCTGCAATCTTACCTCCAAATTTTGCCAATGGGATTTCATGGGGATTGCATTAAATCTGTATAATGATTTAGATAATAAGGCAATTTTAAGTATATTGATTCTTCCAATCCAAGAACATAGAATATCTTTCCCTATCTTTGTATCTTCTTCAATGTCTATTAATAGGGTCTTGTAGTTTTCATTATGTAAGTCCTTCACATGTTTCATTAGATTTATTCCTAGGTATTTTATTCTTTTTGTTGTAATTGCAAAAGAAATGATTTTTTCCACTTCTTTTTGTTACAATTATTAGATCATAGGAATGCTATGGATTTTTGAACATTGATTTAGTATCCAGAAACTTTACTGTATTTGCTTATTGTTTCTAGTAGTGTTCTTGTGAAGTCTTTAGGGTGTTCTACATAATTATGTCATCCACAAATAGTGACAGTTTGACTTTTTCATTTCCTATTTGGACACATTTTATATCTTTCTCTTCCATTACTGTACTTGGTACAATCTCCAGTGTCGTATTGAATAACAGTGGTGAAAGTGGACAGCCCTGTCTTGTTCCTGATCTTAGAGGAAAGGTTTTTAGTTTTTCACCATTAAGAATAATGTTGGCTGAGGGTTTGTCAAATATGGCCTTTATTATGTTAAGGTACTTTCCTTCTATACTGATTTTATTAAGTGTTTTGATCATAAATGGATGCTGTATCTTGCCGACGGCTTTTTCTGCATCTATTGATATGATCGTATGATTCTTATTTTTAAAATTTGTTTATGTGGTGTATCACATTAATCAATTTTCATATGTTGAAACATCCCTGTGTTCCTGGGATGAGCCCACTTGCTGTACAATTCTGTTAATATGTTGCTGTATTTGGTTCACTAGTATCTTATTTAGGATTTTTGCATCTGTGTTCATGAGGGATATAGATCTGTAGTTTTCTTTTTTTCCATTATCCTTACCAGGTTTTAGTATAAGGGCAATACTGGCCTCATAAAATCAGTTGGGAAGTCTTGCCTTCTCTTCAATTTTTGAAAGAGTTTGTGGAAAATAGGTATTAAATCTTTTTTGAATGTTTGATAGAATTCACTGGTAAAGCCATCTGGTCCTGGACTTTCACTTTTTGGTAGGTTTTTCATGATTGTTTCAATTTCCATCCTATTGTTTGGTCTATTTAGATTTTCCAGTTCTTCTTGATTCAGTCTCAGAAGGTTATATCTTTCTAAGTACTGGTCCATTTCCTCTAGGTTATTAAATTTGGTGTTATATACTTTTTCATAGTACTCTTGTATGACCCTGTGTATTTTTGAGGGATCTGTCATAATTACCTTTCTTTCATCCCTGATTGTATTTGTGTTCTTTCTCTTTTATCCTTAGTGAGTCTAGCTGGTGGATTGTCAATTTTATTAACCTCAAAGAACCAACTCTGTTGCATTTATTTTTTCTATTTTTATTTGTTTTCAATTTCATTTAATTCTGCTCTAATTTTGATTATTTCTTTTCTTCTGCTAATTTTAGGCTTCATTTATTCTTCACTTTCTAAGATTTAGGCTTCATTTATTCTTCACTTTCTTCAGTTTTTTAAGATGAAAGGTTAGGTTGTTTATTTGGGCTCTTTCTTGTTTTTTGAGATAGGCCTGTAATGATATGAACTTTCCTCTTATGACCGCTTTTGCCATGTCCCAAAAGTTTTGATATGTTGTACTATCACTATCATTCATTTCTATGTATCTCTTGACCTCTCTTTTTATTTCTTCTCTGACCCAGTTATTCTTCAGTAGCATGTAGTTTAATCTCCATGTATTTGCGGTTCTTCCTGGATTCTTTTTACAGATGATCTCCAGCTTCAAAGCATAATGATCAGAGAATATGATTCATATGATTTCAACCCTCTTACATTTGTTGAGGCTATCTCTGTGTTCCAGTATGTGGTCAATCCTTGAAAATGTTCCACGTGCACTAGAGAAGACTGTATAAGCAGTTGTTTTGTGATGAAAGGCTCTGTAAATGTCTATTATGTGTAGTTGGTCCAATGTGTCATTTGAGGATGTTATTTCTTTATTGCTTTTCTGTTTGGATGATCTGTCCATATCTGAAGTGGGGTATTTAGGCCTCCTACTACAATAGTGTTTTGGTCTGTTTCTCCCTCTAGTTCTGTTAGTAATCGCTTTACATATTTTGGGGCTCTCCGATAGGGTGCATAGATACTAAGAAGTGTTATGTCTTCTTGCTGTATGATTTCCTTTAATATTATGAAGTGTCCCTCAGTATATTTCTTTACCTTTTTTATTTTGAAGTCTATTTTGTCTGACTACTCGGGCTTTTCTCTGAATGCCATTTACTTGAAATATCATTTTCCACTCTTTCACTTTGGGTCTATATTTGTCTTTGGATCTAAGTTGTGTCTCCTGGGGGCAGCATGTGGTTGGGTTTTGTTTTTTCATCCAAACTGCAACTCTATGCCTCTTTATTGGTAAATTCAGTCCACTTACATGTAGGATGATTATCGAAAGATGAGTTTTTCCTATAACAATTTAATCATTTGCTTTCTGGTAGCTCAGTGTTTTCATTGCTTCTTTGTCATTCTGTTTTTTTGTGTGTGTTTCCTTTTTGTTGTTGTTGTTGTTGGGTTTTGTGGATTTTCCCTCTGGTCCTTCTCGTTTTATGTTATATATTTCAGTTCTGAATCTTTGGCATATGGTTACCATTATGAATATGTAGAGGATACTTATATAGAGACCTTAGTCCATTTTATTTTGCTTGTGCCTTATCTCCATTCTTCTTGGTGAATTTGGATCTTTGAATCCTCCCCTTTTCTGTCACTGTTGTCTCAGTTTGTCCTATGCTTGCTGAACATTCATTACTATCTTGTTATAGTAATTATCTTTTTTTATTACATATTATTATTAATGCCTACAGTACCTGGTTTTCCTAGGTGGTCTCCCATTCAAGTACTAACCAGGCCCAACCCATAATTCTCTTCTTATTGTTTAAGCTTATAATGCCCTATTCTTAGTAAAGTTTGCACTCCTTTGCTTCTATCTGCCTGCTAGTCGCCTTATTCCTAGTTTTGTAATTTTTTTTTTTTGTCAATTTGCTTTAGGTGAGCTGATCCCTTTCAGTATTTCCTGTAATGCAGGCCTCATAGTGGAGAATTCTCTCAATTTTTGTATGTCTGGGAAGGTCTTAATTTCTCCTTCATATGTAAACGAGAGCTTTTCTAGATTCTTGGCTGGTAGTTCCTTTCATTTACTAATTTGAATATCTGATTCAAATCCTTTCTGGCTTTTAAGGTTTCTGCTGGGAAATCCAATGATAA
This sequence comes from Pteropus medius, assembly GCF_902729225.1. Classification (NCBI taxonomy): domain Eukaryota; kingdom Metazoa; phylum Chordata; class Mammalia; order Chiroptera; family Pteropodidae; genus Pteropus; species Pteropus medius. Next base: position 2,032,642 of record NW_024353905.1, on the reverse strand, counting down.
TCTAATGGGTTTTCCTTTATAGGTTACTGTCTCTTTTTCTCTGACTAACCAGAGAATTCATTCGTTGTCATTAGTTTTTGATATTTTTAATATTATGTGTCTTGGAGAAGGCCTTTTTGGGTTGAGATAATTGGGAGTTCTATTGACATCTTGAATTCCAAGCTCCAGCTCATTCCTTAGATTTGGGAAATTCTCATCAACTATTTGTCTCAAAATGCTTTCTAATCTCTGCTATTTTACCTCCTCTTCAAGAATGCCCATTATTCTTATGTCTCCTCTCCTGATGGTATCAGCTTGTTCTTGTATTTCTCTTTCATTAATTTTCATTCTTCAGTTTCTCTCTTCTTCCTTCTGATTTATTTCTAGATTTCTGTCTTCGATATCACTTATCCTTTCCTCCATTTGGTTGACTCTATCCCAAGATTGCTATATTATTCTTCATCTCTTTTAATGCCTTTTTCAACTCCAGATGTTCTATTTGATTCTATTTGAGGGTTTCAATATCCTTGCTAAAGAACTCAATCTATTCATCTAGTTTTTTTTTTTTCCAATTCTTGGAATTGCTGTTATGATTTTGGATGTCATTGACTTTTTTCAGAAGTAACATCTTGAATTCTCTGTCACTTAAGTCGCATATTTCTATGCCTTTAAGCTTATTTTCTGGAGATTTTCTTTTTCTTTCTGAAATGCCTTGTTACCATTGTTGATCATGGTGTTTAATAGACTATATTCCTCTGGGCATTAATAGAATTGTATTCTGGTTTGGTTTTTTTTTTTCCCCAGAAAGAAGATGTATTATATAAATGTCTCTGTTCGGCCTGTTGCTAAGTAGGCGTTTTTCTTTTGGTCTCCAGTAATTGATGCCTAAGCCTCTTGGATCCCTGCTTTATATAAAGTTTTAATAATGCCTTTCTATTTTTTATAAATATCCAACCATGCTCACTACCTTCAGTCTCAGTCCCTGTAGGTGTTAGCTACCATTTCGGTAACATTTGCTCAGATTCCCCCGGAGCTCCGCTGTGTAGGGTCTTGGAGGATATCGGAGAGGTGTCGTCTGGGTTGCTGGATGGGGTCTTTGGCTCACTCTAATGTTTTGAAACCATGGCTAGTAATAATCAACTACCATAGCCCCTTCTCTTCTGTCTACCATAATCAACTACCATAGCCCCTTCTCTTCTGTCTCACTTCTCTGCCATTCCCTTTCTGTTCTGATCCTGGGAACTGCTGCTGTATGGAGCTCACATTTCTCTCAGGCAGGGCTGTTCATGGAGCCTGCCACACCTTCTCCCCTCCCCTTCCTCCTAATGGGAGCTCCAATTGCGAGAGGCAGTTTCTGTGTTTCTGCCAGTCTACCACCGACTCCCCTGTTTCTGACCTACGTTAGCTCTTATTCGCTGATCTTGCACTCAGGCTTGCTTGTGTGCAGATTGGGTGTTTTTTGTTGAGTTGTAGATATTCAGCTTATTGTTGTTTCAAGGGGAGAGATCTGGGGATCTCTCTCACTCTGTCATGTTCCTGACCTACTATATTAATTTTAGACAGAAGAGATTCCAAGCAAGGAAAATTATCAGAGATTAAGAGGGGTAATATATAATGATAAAAAAAATACATAACAAGAACACATAACAATCCTTAATGTTTATGCACCTAACATCAAAATCTGTAAGGTGAAAAATGATAGACCTGGAAGGAGAAACGGATGCACTATTATAATTGAAAACTTCAATTCTCTTCTATCAGAAATGAGCAGATGGAATAGAGAGAAAATCAGTAAGGACACAACTGAATTGAACAGCAACATCGCTCAACTAGATAAAATTAACATCTATAAAGTACTTCATTCAACAACAGCAGAATACACAATCTTCTCTATTTCACATGGATCATACATCAAGACAGACCACTTTTGGGGTCATACATTAACAAACTTTAAAAAATGAAAAACATACAATGTATGCTCTCATACAGCAATGGAATTAAACTAGAAATTAATAGCACAATGGTAGTTGGAAAAATCTCAAAATATTTGGGGGTTAAATGGAATACTTCTGAATAACATACAGGCCAAACAAAATCTTAGGAGAAATTTAAAAATACTTTTAACTAAACGAAAATGAAATTTATAAAAATGTGTGGGATGAATGATGTCAGAAACATGGCAGAGTGAGAGACATCCCCAGATCACTCCCCTTGAAACAACAATAAACTAAACATCTAAAACTCAACAAAAAACACCCAAACTGCACAACAGCACATCTGAGTGCGGAATCTGCGCATAAGAACTACCACAGATTAGAACACTGGGTGTCTGCTGGTGGACTGGGAGAAACACAAAAGTTGTCTCTTGCAGCTGGAGCTCCGTAGGAATGAGGTGGGAGGGGAGAAGTTGCAGAGAGTTCTCTGAACAGCCCTGCCTAGGAGAGCTGGGAGCTCCACACCACAGCGGGAGTGCCCAGGCATCAGGGCAGAAAGCAGAGAAGTGGAGATGACAGAGAAGCAGGGAAAGCAAAGAAGCAAGAGTTGATTTATATCAACTGCAGGTGCAAAACATGAGGCTGAGCCGCAGACCCCATCACCCAACACAAAAGGCCCCTACCACCATATCCTCCAAGACTGAGCACTGCCGAGTCCAAGGGGAATCTGAGCAAATCCTACCGAAACTATTGCTGACATTGACAGGGACTGAGACTAAGAGTAGCAAGCATAATCGAATATTTATAAGAAAGAAAAGGCATTCAGAATGTATATAAAGTGGGGATCCGAGAGGCTTAGATGTCAATTACTGGAAACCAAAAGAAAAACGCCTACTTAGCAAGAGGCTGAAATTTTATATAATAAATTTTCTTTCTGGGAAAAAAAATGGAATACACTTCCACTAATGCCCAGCTGGAGAAAGAGTCCATTAAACACCATGAACAACCAATGTGACAAGGCAGCTCAGAAAAAAAGATAAAGATCTCCAAAAAAGAAGCTTACAGACATAGAAATATGTGACTTAAATGGCAGAGAATTCAGCATGGCACTTCTGAAAAAACTCAATGAGATCTGAAACAAGTCATATCAACAATTTCAGAAATTGAAGAAACAACTAGATGAGCAGAATGAGTTCTTTAGAAACCCTCAATAAGAACTGAATAGAAATTCTGGAGATACAGAACACACTGAAAGAGTTGAAAAATGAAACAGCAAGCTTGGGAAATAGAGTCAATCAAATGGAGGAACAGATCAGTGATATCGAAGACAGAAATCTAGAAATGAATCAGAAGAAAGAAGAGAGAACTGAAGAAAGAAATATAATGAAAGAGAAATACAAGAACTAGCTGGTACCATCAGGACAGGAAACATAAGAATAATGAGTATTGTCAAAGGAGAAGAAAAAGAGCAGGGATTAGAAAGCATTTTCAGATAAATAGTTGATGAGAATTTCCCAAATCTAAGGAATGAGCTGGAGCTTAGAATTCAAGAAGTCAACAGAACTCACAATTATCTCAACCCAAAAAGGCCTTCACCCAGACACATTGTATTAAAATTATGAAAAAACAATGACAAAGAGAGAATTATCAGGGAAGCCAGGGAGAAGAAGACGGAAATTTATAAATGAAAACCCATTAGATTATCGTAGGACTTCTCAGCACAAACCTAACAAGCCAGAAAGGAGTGGAATCAAATATTCAAACTTTTAAGTGAAAGGAACTACCAGCCTAGAATAATGAATCCAGCTAAGCTCTCCTTTAGATATGAAGGAGAAATAAAGACTTTTCCAGACATACAAAAATTGAGGGAATTTTCCACTATGAGGCCTGCATTACAGGAAATATAGAAAGGGGTTAGCTCATCTAAAACAAAATGACAAAAAAAAATACATAATTAGGAGTAAGGCGACTAGCAGACAGATAGAAGCAGAGGAGTGCAAACCTTACTAAGAACAGGGCATTATAAGCTTAAACACTAAAAAGAGATTTGCTATAGCAAGAAAGTAATGAACGTTTAGCATACATAGGGACAAACTGAGAAAACAATGACTGAAAAGGGGAGGATTCAAAGATCCAAATTCGCAAAGGGGAATGAAGATAAGGCACGCACAGAAGAAAATGGATGACTGTATATATATAACTATCATTTACATATTCGTAATGGTAATCACACCCAAAAGATTCTGAACTGAAGTATATAACATAGAACAAGAAGGACCAGAGGGAAAACCCACAAAAGCCAACGGAAATAAAGAAAACAGAAACGCAAGGACAAGGAAACAATGGAAACACCAAGCTACTAGAAAGCAAAAGATAAAATGGCTATAAGAAGACTTCATATTTCAATAATCACCCCAAATATAAATGGACTGACCTCACCAATAAAAAGGCACAGAGTTGCAGAATGGATCAAAAAACAAAACCCAACCATATGCTGCCTCCAGGAGACACATCTCAGCTCCAAAGACAAATATAGACTCACAGTGAAAGAGTGGAAAATGATATTTCAAGCAAATGGCATTCAGAGAAAAGTCGGAGTAGCAATACTAATATTGAATGAAACAGATTTCAAAATAAAAAAGGTAAATAAAGGTACTGAGGGACACTTCATAATGGTAAAGGGAATCATGCACCAAGAAGTCATACACTTATTAATATCTATGCTCCCAATCAGGGAGCCCCAAAATATATGTAAAGCAATTACTAACAGAACTAAAGGGAGAAACAGACCAAAACACTATTGTAGTAGGGGACCTAAATACCCCACTTTGAATATGGACAGATCATCCAAACAGAAAAGCAATAAAGAAATAACATCCTCAAATGACACATTGGACCAACTACACATAATAGACATTTACAGAGCTTTGCATCCCAATAGAGCTGCTAATACATTCTTCTTTAGTGCACATGGAACATTCTCAAGGATTGACCACATACCAGGACAGCCTTAACCAATATAAGAGTGTTGAAATCATTCCGACCATATTCTCTGATCATAATGCTTTGAAACTAGAGATCGAGTGCAAAAAGAACGTGGGAATAACCACAAATATATGGAGATTAAACAACATGCTACTGAAGAATAATTTGGTCAGAGAAGAAATAAAAAGAGAGGTCAAGGGATACATAGAAACGAATGATAGTGATAGTACAAAATATCAAAACTTTTGGGACACGCCAAAGGCAGTCATAAGGGAAAAGTTCATATCATTACAGGCCTATTTCCAAAAACAAGAATGAGCCTCCCCCTCCCCACAAAAAACAACAACAAACAAACAAACAAAACAAAAAAAACCAAAAAAACCCTGATGCTTCATCTTAAAAAACTAGAGAAGTAAGAACAAATGAGGCCAAAAGTCAGCAGAAGGAAAGAAATTATCAAAATTAGAGCAGAAAAAAAATGAAATTGAAAACAAAACAAAAGAAATGATAGAAAAAGTAAATGCGACAAAGAGCTGGTTCTTTGAGAAGGTTAATAAAATTGACAAACCCTGGCTGGACTTACTAAAGAAAAAAGAGAAAGGACACAAAAAACAAAATCAGGAATTGAAGAGGAGAAATTATGACATACACTGCAGACATACAAAGGATCATACAAGAATACTAGGAAAAAGTATGTAACACCAAATTTAATCACCTAGAAGAAATGGACCAGTACTTAGAAAAGGATAATCTTCCTAGACTGAATCAAGAAGCACTGGAAAATCTAAATAGATCGATCAACAGTATGGAAATTGAAACAATCATCAAAAACCTGCCAGAAAGTAAAAGTCGAGGACCAGATGACTTCAGCAGTGAATTCTTCTAGACATTCAAAGAAAGATTTAATACCTATTCTCCTCAAACTCTTCCAAAAAATTGAAGAGGAAGCAATACATCCCAATTCATTTTATGAGAGCAATATTACCCCGATACCAAAATCTGATAAAGATAACACAAAAAAAGAAAACTGCAGACCAATATATCTCATTACACATATGAAAGAATTCTCAACATGATACTAGCAAATCGAATAAAGCGACATCTTAAAAATATATATACACCACAATCAAGTGGGTTTCATCCTAAAGGCACAGGGATGGTTCAACATACACAAATTGAATGATATGATACACCACATGAACAAATTAAAAAATAAGAATCATATGATCATATTAATAGATACAGAAAAAAAAAACCTTCGACAAGATACAGCATCCATTTATGATCAAAACACTCAACAAAATTGGTATAGAAGGAAAGTACCTTACCATTATAAAGGCCATCTACAAAAAATCATCAGCCAACATTATACTTAATGGTGAAAAACTAAAAACCTTCCCTCTAAGAACAGGACCAAGGCAGGGCTGTCCACTATCACCCCTGTTATTCAATATAACATTGTAGGTCCTAGCAAGTGCAATCAGGCAAGAGAAAGAGATAAAATGCATCTATATATGAAATGAAGAAGTTGAACTGTCACTATTTGTGGATGACATGATTCTCTATATAGAAAACCCTAAAGATTCCACAAGAACACTACTAGAAACAATAAGCAAATACAGTAAAGTTTCTGCATACAAAATCAACGTTCAAAAATCCATAGCTTTCCTATACTCTAATAATGAAGTGTCAGAAAAAGAAATGGAAAAAATAATTCTTTTTGCAATTGCACCAAAAAGAATAAAATACCTTGAAATAACTCTAACGAAACATGTGAAGGACCTATATAATGAAAACTACAAGACCCTATTATACAAAATCGAAGGAGATACAAAGAAATGGAAAGATATTCCATGTTCTTGGATTAGAAGAATCAACATAGTTAAAATGACCATATTACCTTAAGCATTATACAGATTTAATGCAATCCCTATCAAAATCCCATTGGCATATTTTAAGGAAATAGAACAAAAAAAGATCACATTTGTACAGGAAGCACAAAAGACCCTGAATTTCCACAGCCATCCTGAGATAAAAGAATGAGGCTGGAGGCATCACTCTGCCCGACTTCAAATTATACTACGAAGCGACAGTAATCAAAACAGCATGATATTGGCAGAAAAACAGACACATGGACCAGTGGAATAGAATCAAAAGTCCAGAAGCAAACCCATAATTATATGGGCCAATAATTTTAACAACAACAACAACAACAAAAAAAAAAACCCCACAAACATACAGTGGAGAAAGGAAAGCCTCTTCAATAAATGGTGCTGGGGAAACTGGAAGCCACCTGCAAAAGAATGAAACTCGACTGTTGTCTATCACCACACACCAAAATTAACTCTAAATGGATTAAGGACCTAAATATAAGACCCGAAACAATAAAATTTATAGATGAAAACATAGGAACTAAACTCAAGGAACTTGGACTTAAAGAGGATTTTGTGAATTTGAACTTAAAGGCAAGGGAAGTAAAAGCTAAAATAAATAATGGGTCTACATCAAACTAAATAGCTCAGTGCAGCAAAAGATACCATCAACAAGGTAAAGAGACAACCATCCGAATAGGAAAATATATTTGCAAGCAAGGCCTCTGATAAGCGCCTAATATCCAAAATATACAAAGAACTCATATAACTCAATAACAACATAAAAAAACCCCAGACAATCCAATCAAAAAATGGGCAGAGAACCTGAACAGACACTTCTCCCTAGAGGACATACAAATGGCCTACAAACATATGAAAAGATGCTCAACATCGCTAGCTGTTAGGGAAATGCAAATCAAAACCACAATGAGATACTGTCTCGCACCTGTTAGAATAGCTATAATCAATAGGACAAGCAATAAAAGATGCTGGAGAGGATGCAGAGAACAAGAAACCCTCATACACTGCTGGTGGGACTGCAAATTGGTACAGCCACAATGGAAAACAGTATGGGGGTTCCTCAAAAAAACTAAGAATTAATCTACCATATGATCCAGCAGTCCTCCTACTGGTTATTTACCCCAGAGACTTGAAAACTCATATCCAACATGATATTTGCACACCGATGTTCATAGCAACATTATTCATGGTGGCCAGGACACGGAAGCAACTGAAATGTTCTACGATAGATAATTGGCTAAAGAAGGTGTGACACATATATACAATGGAATATTACTGAGACATAAGAAGAGATGAAATACTGCCATTTTGTGACCATATGGATGGACCTCGAGATAGTCATTCTAAGCAAATAAGCCAGACAGAAAAAGTTGAAAATCACATGATATCACTTATATGTGGGATATAAACCTAAAAGCAACAAATGAACAGGACAAACGGAGATTCATGAACATGGACAATGGACTAGTGGTTACCAGAGGGTAGGGGGTAGGGGAGGAAGGGAGAGGTAGACAAGGTAAAGGGGGTCAAATATAGGAGGGTGGGCGTAGGGCAAAGTGGGTAAAGGGGATCTAATATATGGTAGCTGACAGAAACTGAACTTTGGGTGGTAATCATACAATTGAATATATAGATGTCATATTATAATGTACACCTGAAAAATTCTATAATTGTATTAACTAACATTACCCCAATAAGCTTAATAAAAATAAATTAAATAAATAAAATGGGACAAAATTCTTTAACAGACACTTTACTAAAAACAATATAAAGAACCTAAATAAACATATGAAAGATGCTCCACATCATATGTCACCAAGAAAATGCAAATTAAAACAACAATGAGCTACTACTACACACCTGTTAGAAAGGCGAATATCCAGGACACACAACACTAAAAGCTGGCAAGGGTATAGGCTGACAGGAACTCTCATTCATTGCTAGTGGGAATGAAAATATTATAGCCACATTGGAAGACAGTATGGTGATTTATGACAAAACTAAACATACTTTTTAGTTTACCACACAATTCAGCAATTGTGCTTGTTTGTATTTACCCAAAGAGGTTGAAATCTTATACCCCCACAAAAACATGCAGACAGATTTTTAAAGCAGCTTTTTCATAATTGAAAAAATTTGGAAGCAAACAACAATACATCTTTCAGTAGGTGAATGGATACATAAACTGTAGTATGTAGTATGTATCTGGATAATGTAGTATTATTCAGCACTGAAAATAAATGAGCTATCAAGTCTTGGAAAGACAGAATAATCTCAAATGCATATTACTAAATGAATGAAATCAACTGAAAAGGCAACATATTGTATGATTCCAACTATTTGACATTCTGAAAGGATCAATACTACTGAGACATTAAAAATATATATACCACACTTTCTTTATCCACTCATCTATTGACAGACACCTAGTTTGCTTCCATATCTTGGCTATTGTAGATAATGCTGCAATGAACATAGGGGTGCATATGTCTTTTCAAGTTTGTTTTCATTATCTTTGGGTAAATAAAAAAGTGGAATTTCTGGATCATATGGTAGTTCTATTTTTAATATTTTGGGAATCTTCCATAGTGTTTTCCATAGTGGCTGCACCAATATACATTCCCATCAACAGTGCACAAAGTTTCCCTTTTCTCCATATCCTTCCCAACAGTTACTATCTCTTGTCTTCTTGATGATAGCCATTCTAACAGCTGTGAGGTAATATTTCACTGTGATTTTAATTAGCATTTATTAGTGATGTTTAGCATCTTTTCATGTACCTGTTGGCCATTGGATGTCTTTGGGAAAATTTGTATTTAGTGCTTCTGACTATTTTTAATCTGATTGTTTTTTTGTTATTGAGTTGTATGAGTTCTTTATATCTTTTAGATATTAACCCCTTATCTATTATATGGTTTGTGAAAATTGTCTCCCATTTTACAGTTTGCCTTTGCAGTCTGTAAGTTTTTTCTTTGGTTGTGCAGAAACTTTTAACTTCGAGTAGTCCCATTTGTTGATTTTTACTTTTGTTGTCTGAGCTTTTGTGTCATATCCAAAAAATCATCGCCAAAACAAATGTTGAGAACTCTCTTCCCAATGTTTTCTTCTAGAAGTTTTTTAGTATCAGGTCTTATGTTTAAGGCTTTGATTTATTCTGACTTAATTTTTGTGAGTGGTGTAAGATAGGCATCCAATTTCATTGTTCTGTATGCGTTTATCCAGTTTTCCTGGCATCATTTGTCAAATAGACTATTGGGTTTCCTATTGGATGATCTTCATTCCCTTTTCAAACATTAGTTGGCTGTACAAGTAGAAGTTTAATTCTGGGATCTCTTTTCTGTTCCATTGATCTATGTGTCTATTTTTATGCCAGCACCATACTATTTTTATTACCGTATCTTTGTAGTATATTTTGAAATCAGAAATTGTAATGCCTCCAGCTTTGTTCTTTTTCATCAGGATGGCTTTAGCTATTCAGAGCTTTTTGGGATTCTACACAAATTTTAGGATTCTTTTTTCTATTTCTATAAATAATGCCATTGATATTTTGATGGGGATTGCACTGAATCTACAGATGGCTTTGGGTAGTATGGACATTTTAACAATATTATTCCTGTCTATCAAACAAGTGTCTTTCCATTTGTTTATGTCTTCTTTGATTTCTTTCAGCAAGATCTTGTGTTTTTCATTGTACAGATTTTTCATGTCCTTGCTTAAGTTATCTCCAAATATTTTATTGATTTTGGTGCTATTATGAATAAAATAGTTTTTTTTACTTCTTCAGATGTTTCATCTTTAATGTATAGAAATGCAATTGATTTCTGAATATTTAATTTGTATCTTGGAACTTTATTGAGATCATTGATTAGTTCCAACAGGTTTTGGGTGGAGTCTTTGGAATTTTCTATGTACATTCTTTGTCTTGTCTAATCACTTTAGCTAAGACTTCCAGTATTATATTGAATGAGTGGTAAGATTGGGTATCCTTGTGTTTCTGATCTTAGAGGAAAAACTCATTTTTCTCCTCTGAATACTGTATTTTCTTCCAGCAGTATTTTGTAATTGTCAGTTTATAAGACTTTTCCCTTCTTAGTAGGTTGATTCCTAATCATTTTATGCTTTTTCATGCTTTTGTAGATGGAATAGTTTTTTAATATATATTTTCTTTTTTATATTATTCATTGTTAGTGTATAGTAATGCAATGATTTTTTTGTGTTGTTTTTGTAGCCTGTAATACTCCTGAATGAATTTGTTAGTTTTAACAAATTTTTCAGGTGTCTATGGACATGTTAGAGTTTTCTACGTATAAGATATACATGTCATCTGTGAAGAGAGAATTCAACCTTTTCTTTTCAAAATTGGATATCTTTCTTTTTCCTTTTCTCGCCTGATTGCTCTGGTTAATCTTTCGATACTATGTTAATAGAAGTGGTGAAAGCAAATGTACTAGTCTTTTTTTCTGAGCTTAGAGAAAAAAATTCATTCCTTCACCATTAAGTATGATGTTATCTCTGGGCTTTTTGTACATGGTCTTTATTATGTTGATGCAGTTTCCTTCCATTTCTAGTTTGTTAAGTATTTCAATCAAGCAAGAGTGTTGAATTTTGTAAAATGTTTTTTTTTTTTGCATCAATTGAGTTGATCATGTGGGTTTTTCTCTTTTATTACTATTTTTGAAATTTTTATTATACAATTAGAGTTGACATTCAATAATATTTTATATTAGTTTCAGGTGTACAGCATAGCGGTTAGACATTTATATAATTTATGAAGTAATCTCCCGATTGGTCTAGTACCCACCTGGCACTGTAGATAGTTATTATAATATTATCGACTATATTCCCTATGCTGTACTTTACATCCCTGTGACTATTTTGCAACTACCAGTTTGTACTTATTAATCCCCTCACCTTTTTCATCCAGCCCCATATCACTTCCAACTGGAAACCATCAGTTTATTCTCTGTATCTATGAGTCTGTTTCCATTTTGTTTCTTAGCTTATATTGTTCTTTAGATTCCACATACGAATGAGATCATATGATATTTGTATTTGTCTGACTTAATTCATTTAGCACAATACTTTCTAGGTCCATACATGTCGTGATAAATGGTAAGATTTCACTTTCCATGGCTATCATTCCATTGTACATATGTACCACTAATTCTTTATCCAATCATTTATTGATAAACACTTAGGTTGCTTCCATGTCTTGGCTGTTGTAAATAGTGTTGCAGTGAATATAAGGGGGAAAAAATCTTTTCAAGTTAGGGTTTTGGATTTTTTGGATAAATACTCAGAAGTGGAATTGCTGGGTCATAAGGCAGTTCTATTTTTAATATTATGAGGAACCTCCAAACTGTTTGCCATAGTGATTGTACCAATTTGCAATCCCACTAACAGTGAACGAGAGTTTCTTTTTCCCCATAACCTCATTAACACTTATTTGTTGATTTATTGATGATAGCCATTGTGACAGGTGTAGGATGGTATCTCATTGTGGTTTTAATTACCATTTCTCTGATGATTAGTGACGTTGAGCATCTTTTCATGTGTCTCCTGACCATCCGTATGTCCTCTTTGGAGAAATCTCTGTTTAGGACCTCTGTCCATTTTTTTAATTGGATTGCTTATTTTTTTGGTGTTGAGTTGTATGAGCCCTTTTATAAATTTTGGATATTAACCCCTTATCAGATGTAGCACTGGCTAATATCTTCTCCCATTCAGTATTTTGTTTTGTTTTGTTTTGTTGATGGTTTCCTTTGCTGCGCAAAAGCTTTTTATGTTGATATAATTCCATTTGTTTATTTTTTCTTTTGTTTCTCTTGACAGAAGAGATATGTCAGAAAAATATTACTAAGAACAGTGTCAGAGAATTTACTGCTTATGTGATTTTCTCCAGGAGTTTTATGGTTTCAGGTCTTATTTTAAGTTTTTCAATCTTTCTGAATTTACTCTTGTATATGGTGTAAGAAGATGGTCCAGTTTCATTTTTTGCATTTATCTGTCCAGTTTTTCCAACATTTTATTAAATAGATTATCTTTACTGCATTGTATATTTCTGCCTCCTTTGTCGTAGATTCAATGACTATATCGGTGTGGGTTTATTTTTGTTCTCTTTATTCTGTTCCATTGATCTATGTGTCTGTTTTCATGCCAGTACCATACTATTTTGAAAACTATAGCCTTATAGTATAGTTTGATATCAGGTAGTGTGATCCCTCCAGCTTTGTTCTTCTTTCTCAAGATCGCTATGGCTATTCAAAGCCTTTTATGGTTCTATGTAAATTTTAGGATCATTTATTCTAGTTCTGTGAAAAAAGCCAGTGATATTTTGATAGGGATTGCATTGAATTTATAGACTGCTTTAGGTAGTATGGACATTTTAACAGTGTCATGTCTTCCTATCCAGTATATGCTTGAACACAGTATATGCTTCCATTTATTTGTATCTTCTTCAGTTACTTTCTTCAATCACTTATAATTTTCCAATACAGGTCTTTTACCTTCTTGGCTAAATTTATTCCTAGGTATTTTATTTATTTTTTTGATGCAATTATAAGTGGGATTGTTTTTTTAAATTTCTCTGTCTGATAGTTCGTTATTGGTGTATAAAAATGCAACCAATTTCTGAATATTAATTTTGTATCCTGCTACTTTACTGAATTCATTTATCAGTTCTAACAGTTTTTTTGGTCAAATATTTAGGGTTCTCTCTATATAATATCATGTTATCTGCAAATAATGACAGTTTTACTTCTTCCTTTTTAGTTTGGATGCCTTTTATTTATTTATTTTTATTGTCTGATTGTTGTGGCTAGTACTTCCAATACTATGTTGAATTATAATGGTGATATGGACATCCTTGTATTGTTCTTGATCTTAAAGAAAGTGCTTTTAGGCTTTCTTCATTGAGTATGATGTCACCTGTAGGTTTGTCATATATGGCCTTTATTATTTTGAGGTATGCTCCCTCTCTTCCCATTTTGCCGAGAGTTTTTATCAAATGAATGCTGGACTGTGTCAAACACTTGTCTTGCATCTATTGATATGATCATATAATTTTTATGTTTCATTTTCTTTATGTGGTGTATCACATTAACTGATTTGCAGATATTGAACCAATCTTGCATCCCAGGAATAAATCCAACTTGATCATGCTGTACGATCTTTTTAATGTATTGCTGAATTCAGTTTGTTAATATTTTGTTGAGGATTTTTTCATCTATGTATGTCAGAGATATTGGCCTATACATTTCTTTTTATGTAATGCCTTTGGTTTTTAAATCAGTATAATGGTGGACTTGAAAATAAGCATGGGATCTTTCCTTCCTCTTGAATTTTTTGGAATAGTTTGAGGAGAATAGGCATTTATTCTTCTTTGAATGTTTGGTAAAATTCACCTATGAAGCCATATGGTCCAGGAGTTTTTTGATACTGATTTGATTTCATTAAGAGTAATTGGTCGATTCAGATTTTCTGTTTCTTCTTGATTAAGTCTTGGAAAATTGTATGTTCTTAAAAATGTATCCATTTCTTCCAGATTGTCCAATTTGTTAGTATATAATGGATCATAGTATTTTCTTATAATCCTTTGTCACTTGTCACTTCTCCTCTTTCATTTCTGGTTTTATTTACTTGGGTCCTCTCTTTTTCTTGATGAGTCTGGTTAGAGGTTTATCAATTTTATTGATCTCTCCAAAGAACCAGCTCTTGGTTTCATTGATCTTTTATATATTTTTTAACTCTATTTCATTTATTTCCACTCTGATCTTTATTATTTTCTTCCTTCTACTCACATTGTGTTTTGTTGGTGGTTCTTTTCTAGTTCTGTTAAGTGTAAGGTTAGTTCGTTTATTTGAGATTTTTCTTGTTTCTTGAGGTAGGCCTGTATTGCTATGAATTTTCCTCTTAACACTGCTTTCTCTGTGTCCTATAGATTTTAAGTCATTGTGTTTTTATTTTCATTTGTCTCAAGGTATTTTTTGATTTCTTCCTTGATCTCATTGTTAAAGTAGTCATCATTTAGCAGCATGTTATTTAGCCTCCATGTGTTTGTGGGTTGTTTTTTTTTTTTTTCTGCTATTTCTTTGTCATTAATTTTAGTTTTATACCTGTGTTTTGATATAAGATTTCGAGATTTTCTTAAATTTACTCAGACTTGTTTTGTGGCCTAACATGTGGTGTATCTTGGAAAATATTCCATGTGCAGCTGAGGAGATTGTGTATTCTGCTGTTTTGGGTGAAATGCTCTAAAAACATCAATTAAATCCATCTGGTCTAGTTTGTCATTTAAGGCTGCTGTTTCCTTGTTGATGTTCTATCTGAAATATCTGTCTAATGGTGTCAATGGGTGTTATAGTCCCCTATTATCTCTGTATTATTGTCATTCTCTCCCTTTATGTTGATCAATATTTGCTTTATATATTTAGGTGCTTCTATGTTTATGGATGCATAAATGTTTACTAGGGTTAAACATTTATGGATGCATAAATGTTTACTAGGGTTATATTCTCTTTTTGATTGATCCCTTTATCATTACATAATGTCTTTCTTTGTCTCCTGTTATAGCCTTTGTTTTAAAGTCTATTTTGTCTGATATAAGCATTGCTACCCCAGATTTTCTTTTGTTTCCATTTTGATGAAATATCTTTTTTCATCCCTTTACTTTTAGCCTGTGTGCTTCTTTTGATCCAAAGTGAGTCTATTGCAGACAACGTTTGTATGGGTATTTTTTTTTCTTATTCATTCTGTTACTCTTTGTCTTTTTATTGGAACATTTAATCCATTTACAGTTAAAGTGATTATTGATAGATAAATAGTTATTGCCATTTTATTATTCATATTTATGGGGTTTTTTTCACTGATTTTTCTTAAGGACGTCCCTCTAACATTTCCTGTAATACTGGTTTGGTAATGATGAACTCCTTTAGTTTTTTTCCCATCTGGGAAGCTCTTTATTTCACTTCCGATTTTAATTGATAGCCTTGCTGGGTAGAGTTGTCTTGGTTGTAGATCCTTGCTTTTCATTACTTTAAATATTTTGTATCAGTCCCTCCAGCCCACAAAATTTCTGTTCAGAAATGAGCTGCCAGGCTTATGGGAGTACTCCTAGAAGTAATTAACTGACTTTCTCTTGCTGTTTTTAGGATTCTTTCATTGTCTTTAACATTCACCATTTTAATTATGATGTGTCTTGGTGTGGGCCTCTTTGGATTCATTTTATTTGAGACTATACACTTCCTAGAATTGTATGTTTATTTATTTTGGCAGGTTAGGGAAATTTTCAGTCATTATTTCTTCAAATAGGTTCTCAATCCCTTGTTCTCTCTCTTCTCCTTATGATATCCCTATGATGAGAATGATTTTATGTTTGATGTCTTCCCAGAGGTCCCTTAATTATCCTCATTTTTTTTTTTTTATTATTTCTTCTTTTCACCGTTTCTACTGGGTGTTTTCTGCTACCTTGTCTTCCAAAGTGCCGATTTGATCCTCTACTTCATCTAATATGCTGTTGTTTCCTTCTACTGTATTCTTTATTTCAGTTATTGTTGTCTTCATTTCTGACTGATTTTTATGGATTTTATGTTCTTTTTTACGCTTACTATCACTTTGTTGAAGTTCTCACTGAGATCATCTATTCTTCTCCTTAGTTCATTGAGCATCCTTATAACCAGTGTTTTGAACTCCGTATCTGGCAGGTTTTTTCCATTTTATTAAGTTCCTTTTCTGGAGTTTTATCCTGTTCTTATGTTTAGGATATATTTCTTCATTTTCTCATTTTGACTGCCTCTCTGTGTTTGTTTCTATGTATTAGGTAGATCTGCTATGCCTCCCATTTTGGCACATTCACCTTATGTAGTAGATGCCTTGTGTGACCCAGCAGCACAGTAACCCTAATCACCTGCATCAGGTGCTCTAAGAGTTTCCCTTGTGTGGCTTGTGTGTGCCCTCCTGTTGTAGTTGAGCCTTACATGCTGTTGGCACATCAGTGGGTGGGATTGGCTCTCAGGCTGGCTGACTTTGAAGATTGGCCACACCTACAGAGTACGAGCTGCTGTGTGGAGGCTGACCCTACCCAGTGGGATTTACTCCAGTGGGTTCGTGTGCCTGTTGAGACCACCCTTTTGTATGCCACTTGTCTGGCTAATCAGGTGATGCCCTGTTGTGTTCTGATGTCAACTTCCAGGTGTTAGGTCTAGGAGGGCCCTATCCCTACCCCCCATAGCGTGGGAACCAGACTCCTCCCTCACCATTTGTGTGGGAACCGGACCTTGTATTTCAATTGGCAATGCTATACGCTCACTTCCCGTTCACTGTACTTTCCTCCCTTCCTCACCGTTCTCAAAATATTCCCATAAAAGCCCGCCCTCAAACCCCATATAAGTTTCAGGTCTCCTTGCATTTGGGGCTGACACCATCTTTGGCTCAGCCTAGCTGTCACTCTGCTACAATAAACCTTGCTTAACCCCTTTGGCTTTGTGCATTCCTCTTTCGGCGAACCTAACATCTGGTGCCGAAATCTGGAAGGGCTTGGTGCAGGTTCAGTGTCCATTCCTCTGAGCCTCAAGGTTGTTGATTTGTAACCCGGAGAGCAGTGGGCTGTGGCAGCTCACCTGGGCTAACCTCCAGATCCTACCTTCTTCTTGGGTTCTAAGAGGTTTAACTGTAACCTCCCAAATCCTCCCCAAATCTAGCCAGGGAGGATGCTGGACCGGGAGCTTCACCTTTTCATTGTTCACCTGCCAGTCCACATTGGTCACTTAATTTTGGGTGAGTGGTTATCCACCTCTTCTCAGGTCTTATGTCTCTCTCATTCTCTGACAAATACTAGCACTAGGTCAGAAGACTCCTCGGCCTCCTGGCCTTGGTTCTTTCTGAACTTGGGGTGCCTGACTCAGAAAGGGTACCTCTGTTCTATCACTCAGACTCTTTGTCAAAGGGGATGCCCACCCGAAGAGCTACTCCCTCCCTTGTGGTCTGTCGCTCGCTCTCCTCACTTTCCCTATCATTCTCATCTTCTTCATCATGGGGAATATACCCTCTACACCCTCCCAAACCACCCCCCTTGGCTGCCTTTTAAGGAATCTAGATATCCTCAGCCTCGAGGGTGCTATCAGACCTAAACGTCTAATTTTCTATTTGGATAATCGATCTCTATGTCCTGAGGATGGCACCTTTGATTATAACACATTAAGAAACCTTGACAACTTCTGTCACAGCAATGGAAAGTGGTCTGAAGATATCTATGTCCAGGCCTTTTTTACTCTTTGCTCCAGATCCTCTCTCTGTAAATCCTGCTCCACTTAACAGATTTTACTTCTTCACTTCAAACAGTCTATTTCTCTTAACTCCAAAACTGACACTTCCTCTTTTGATCCCACTGACCACGGACTACCACCCCCTAGGCCCCCACCCCATATGCTTCTCTTTCAGCCAACCTCCCAGATGACTTCCATACTCCTCCTCCCCTCAGCCCTTCAGCTCACTACTCCCTCACTCCTTCCTCCTTTAACCCCTCAGCTCCCGATAAGTCCGGCTCAGATCTCTCAGAACCATCCTTCTCCCTGCCTCACACACACTCTCAGACTCACCCCCAGGAGCCTGCTACTGTTTTCCCTTGAAGGGAAGTTGCAGAAGCTGAGGGTATAGTCCGTGTTCATGTCCCTTTCTCTCTGGCCCATCTCTCTCAAATTGAGAAAAAGTGAGGGACTTTCTCCACTGACCCTACCACTTATGTCAAGGAATTTGAATACCTAACTCAATTCTATGATCTTACCTGGCAAGACCTCTACATAATCCTTTCATTCTCTCTCTCAAAGAAAAAGAGTCTGGCTAGCTGCTCAGGTTCAGGCGGCTATTCTCCACTGGCAAGGTAATCAACAGCCAGTGGGAGGCACTAGCAGTCCCCAGACAGGATCCCAGTTGGACCTATCAGATGGATTCCTAGGCTGCCGACACTGAAATCATATGGTAAATTGCCTTATAGCAGGGCCTCAAAAAGTGGCACACAAGGCAGTTAACTATGAAAAACTCAAAGAGATCAGCCAAGGTCCAGAGGAAAATCCTGCCCTTTTTCTGTCTCACATAATGGAAGCTCTCCAAAAATACACTAAACTAGACCTTTCCTCAGCAGAAGGCCTCCTCTTCCTACATACTCATTTCATTTCTCAATTGGCTCCTGACATTAGATGCAAATTACAGAGGCTGAAAGATGGCCCTCAAACCCCACAAAGAAACCTCTTAAACGCTGCCTTTAAAGTTTTCAATAATAGAGATAAGGAAACAAAAAATGAATGACTTAAAAAGGATCAGGCTAAATGCCAGATGCTGGCAGCAGCTCTCCAGAGATCCCACAGAAATAAGCAAACTCTTAAGGGCAGAACCCTCAGGGGCCCTCCAGGCCCCTGCTTTAAGTATGGCAAGGAGGGACACTGGGCCAAAGTTGCCCTAATCCTCATCTTCCTCTATGCCCTTGTCCACGCTGCAGCAAGAAAGTTCACTGGAAAGTTGACTGTGACCTAACCCCTCAAGGGAGGGTCACATTTCTTCCCTTCAAAAAGTCAGAACTGTACCTCAGCCTGCCCAGCCTTCTAGGCCTTGCCACTGAAGACTGAGGGTACCCAGGCCCTGTGACTTCCATGCCTATCACTCCTTTGGAGCCCAGGGCAACTCTACTAGTTTCAGGTAAGACAATCTCCTTTCTTATTGATACCGGGGCCACTTACTCTGCTTTACCTGAATTTGAAGGTTCTACCTGCTCCTTTCAAGTCTTCATCCTGGGAGTTGATGGTCTAATCTCCAACCCTTTAGTCATATCCTCCTTAAATTGTCTCTTACTTGGAATACCTCAGTCGCTTGTTCCTAGTCCTTCCTAAGTGCTCAACTCCAATCTTTGGTAGAGACATTTTATCACAATTCAGAGCATCCCTTACACTTCTCTCCCCAACCTCTAATTTAGACCCATCCCTCCTTCTCCTTCTCACTAAATCTAAATCAGATAAATTTCTCCTCCTAACTTCTCTAGTCATACCCAAGGTCTGGGATACTTCCACTCCTTCCATAGTACAACATCACTCTCCTATACACATAAAACTAAAAGACCTTTCAATATACTCTTGTCAACCCTAATACTCCCTATCCTTAGAAATCAGATGAGGCCCCCAACCCATTATACAACACCTTCTATCCTAAGACCTCATGAGACCCACACACTCCCCATTCGACACCCCAGTTCTGCCTGTCAAGAAGCCAGATGGCTCATATCACTTAGTCTAGGACCTCCACATCATAAACCAGACAGTTCTCCCAACCCACCCAGTAGTACCCAACCCCTACATCCTCCTATCCCTTATTCCCCCAAACACTTCCCATTTCACTGTAATTGACCTAAAAGATGCATTCTTCACCATTCCTCTACACCCAGACTCCCAAAATCTCTTTGCTTTTACCTGGACAGATCCTGTCACCCATCAGTCCCAACAACTTACCTGGACTGTCTTTCTTCAAGGTTTCTGGGATAGTCCCCACTTCTTTGGACAAGCCTTAGCATCAGATCTAGCAAAACTAGATCTCCATCCCAGAACTCTTCTACAATATGTGGATGGTCTTCTCCTTTGTAGCCCACCTTATTTTCTCTCTTATGAACACATAGGTAGCCTCCTAAATCATTTTGCTAAAAATGGATATTGAGTCTCTTCCAAGAAGGCCCAACTTTTTTCCCCTCACGTCATTTATCTCAGTCTCTCTATTACCCCACAACATTGTGCCATTTCTTTAGATAGAAAAGACCTAATTGCCTTCCTCTCACTTCCCACCTCAAAACAAGAGCTTCTATCTTTCCTCAGTTTAGCAGGGTTTCTCCATGTTTGAGTCCCTAACTTCAGCATTCTAACTTGCCCTTTATACCTGGACTCTAAAAGTCCTCTGACTGAACCACTAGATCCCACCATCAATATCAGCCCTTACTTCCAGAAGTTATAGCAGGCTCTTATATCGGCCCAAGCTTGTTCCCTTCCCAACCTTTCCAAACATTTTACGCTTTACACTATGGAAAAGGAAAGAATAGCACTTGGTCTCTTAGGACAAGTCCAGGGACCCGACACTTGGGTAGTTGCCTATCTATCAAAACAATTAGATACTCCAGTCAGGGGTTGGCCAGCCTGCCTAAAAGCACTGGCAGTGGCAATTCTAACTCTTGAAAGTCAGAAACTCATATTTGGACAACCCATCATGGTTTATTCTTCACATAACATCTTTGACCTCATAACACACAAAGTTACCCCAAATCTCCCTCCCTCTAGAATATAAACTTTTCACATAATCTTCCCATATTACCCTACCCAAATGCCCTCCACTCAATCCCACCACTCTTTTACCCATCCCCAACAAAGAGACTTCACACTCCTGTCTAGAAATCCTCAACCTTAAGACTCACTATTTCCCAAATATAACAGACTCCTCTTTACTCAATACCTCACACGCTTTATTGATGGTAGTTCTTTCTCCCAGGATAGGAAAAAGTTGACAGGCTACACAGTAGTCTCTCACAGAGGTCATAGAATCTAGTCCCCTTCTTGTAGGGACTACCTCTCGAAAGGCAAAATTAATTGCCCTGACCAGAGCGTTAACCTTAGCATCTGGACTAGAGGTTATCATCTATACAGATTCCAAATATTACTTTCATATTATCTACTCACATGCCTCAGTTTGGGAAGAAAGAGGATTTCTCACCACAAAAGGCTCTCCTATTACCAATGCCCCCTTAATTCTTAAACTTCTTCAGGCTGCTTGTCTTCCCAAGGCAGCAGCAGTTCATTGTAAGGGGCACCAGGCATGAAACAACCCCATCATACAGTGCAATAATAAGGCAGATACAGAGGCCAAAAGGGCAGCGCAGCAACCACTCCCTTCCTCCCAACTCAGCTATTCCTCATTCCATGTCACACTACTCTCCTAAAGAATATCATTTCCTCCTCAGGCTTGGAGCAGATAAGGAAGACCCTTGACTAAAGATGCAAGGAAGGTATATTTTACCACAGGACCAAGCTTGAAATATCATGCAAGATATTCATAACTCCTTACACATTGGATTTTACCACTTTTACAATTCTTTAAACTCCTCATTACCTGCAATAACTTTAATACTCTCTTTTGGGATATTATGAAAAATTGCTCTGTCTTCTCCACAGTCTCTCCCCAAGGGTATATATGCCCTCCTTCCTTTCCCACTGATCAGGCTAGGGGCAGCATCCTTGGAAAGGATTGGCAAATTAACTTTACACAATGCCCCCCCCCATAAAGAAAACCCAGTACTTACTAATCCTTTTAGACACCTTCTCTGGATGGGTTGAGGCATTCCCTATCACCTCTGAGAAGTCTTCCGAAGTTACCCAGGCACTGCTAAGAGACATTATTCCTCGCTTTGGATTACCCACCTCATTACAATCAGCCTTCACATCTCAAATAACACAGGAAGTCAGCTCCACCTTAGGTATTCAATGGAACCTACACATTTCTTATCTGCCTCGGTCCTCAGTAAAAATTGAAAAGGCTAACTCTTTAATAAAAAACCCGGTCAACTAAGCTTAGTCTAGAGATTAAGGAACCCTGGACTTCACTCTTACCCCTTGCCCTTATGCACATTAGGGCCTACCCCTGGGCCTCCTCTTTCCTCAGCCCCTTTGAACTCATGTATGGAAGGACTTTCCTTCTAGGGAACTTCCCAACCACAACATCCCCCTTAAGAGATTACATATCTATACTAAATCTAGTTAGACAAATACTAAGAGAACATGTAGACCAAGTTCTGCTGAAGCTATTCACAAAAGAACTTCCATTTACTCCTGTAATCCCTGGTGACTGGGTCTTACTACTTAAGAATCTCCATTCAGATAATCTTAAACCTAGATGTCAAGGCCCTTACCAGGTACTTTTAACCACCTCAACTGCTGCTAAGATTACTGGACACCCAAACTGGTTCCATCTTTCAAGGCTAAAATGAGGTCACCAAGGGACAAAGTATGGCCAGACACCCCAAAATACCATAGCCATTCCATATAAAACTTTGACCTATAAAGCTTTGACTAATACTCATTCCTGAAGAAGAGGACAAATGAGTAATCTTTACTGTCCCTGTCCCTTTTGTTCAGGTTCAGACTCTCCTCTTCTTCCAGAACAGACAACACCACTACCCCCAACAAATTCTTTTAGCCTAGCACAGTTTCCCCTTCCTCTCCATCTCGAGATTTTAACTTTTTTATGAGATTCGCTTTTACAGGGACACTTGGATTTCTCATGGACAAGTATCACTCACCTAGTAGACCCATGGGGTGAGGTTCCTCATTATGTAGATCAAGAACACCTCCCATTTCCACCCTATTAATTCTATTTATTTATATCTCCCACCAGTCACCCACTTCCTTTTCTGTTTCCCTACAGAGCTTTCTCACTACCACTCATCTCAAACATTTCTCTCAATCTCACCCATTCTCTCCTCAATGAGTCTAATCCTACATTAGCCAAGGACTGATGTCTCTGACTTTCCCTCTCTTCCTCAGCATTCTTTGCTCTCCCAATTCCGCTCACCAAATAAGACCACATACAAACAACCCTTTCATATCAAAAAGAAAAGAGCTCCATTTTCCTTGAAAGGGCAGATACTCTCCTTCGAAGTTACTTTACAGCACAGGCTAATCAAGCTTCTAATCTTTTCCACACCTATACCTAGTCCTTCACAAAGGTAGCACATCCCTCCATACCAGTAATAGGACCCACTACTCTTCATACCCTCTTTGATTTCCAAGACTCCCTTTGTTTCATAAGAATCAGTAGCAACATATCTGTAGGACACCTACTCTGCAATCTATGCAATCAGACAGTCATAATACAACTACCTAGCAGACTCTGGACTCAATTGATAGACTACCAAGTCTCTCCAGAGGCTAATGGCCTCTTCCTACAACCTGTCCACTTCACAGGTTATCCTACAGTCCTTGCAACCTTTTACAATGGTTGCATACCCCCTTCTTTCTTTCCTTGGATTATGACTGTCTCCGAAGTCCCCCAATACTTTCATTACAGACCTATTAATACCCCTATTTATCTACCCCCCTTTATTAGAGCTGCTGTAGCTACAACTCTTATGGTCTGCAGTTCCAGGCCTCAAAAAGGATGCACTGGAACAATCTATCCTCTTACTCATTTGTTCTCCATACATGTTTCCACTTGTGTATCTGACAAAGGAGTCTTCTTTCTATGTGGAACTAACACTTGTCTCTGTCTTCCCACTAACTGGACTGGAACTTGTACTCTAGTCTATCTCTCTCCAAATATAGATATAGCCTCCCATAACCAGTCCTTACCAATTCCCATCACACATTACATAAAACATAAAAAGGGCTATTGAGGTCATCCCACTGTTAGTAACACTAGGGGTCACTGCTGGACTAGGCACAGGCATAGGGAACTTGCCACTGCTCTATCCTATTTCTAAGCATTGTTCAATGATCTCCAAGAAAGCCTAGATGACATTGCAAACAGTATAGTTCAATTACAGGATCAAATGGCTCCCTAGCAGCCATAATCTTACAAAACGGATGAGGGCTAGGTTTTTTAACAGCTGAAAAAGGATGTCTCTGCCTCTTTCTAGAAGAAGAATGTTGTTTTTATGTTAACCAATCAGGACTAGTAAGAGATGCAGCTCAAAAGCTAAAAGACAAAGCCAATAAGATAAGAGAGCACCAAGAAAATTCTTGGGACACCTGGCTACAAACCAACTGAGTTACCTGGGTTGGTTTGTAGGGCCCTTCATAGGGCCTCTAACTTTCGTTTTTCTTATTTTGGCTTTTAGGCCTTCCATAATGCGCTAAATTTCTTCTCTCCTCCAGAATTGTTTTTACGTGTTTCCAACCAGTCTGTAGCAGAAGCAATGCTACTTCACTCCATACCACACTATCAAGCCCTCTGGCCGGCAGAAACTACCAGTCAATGCCACACTCCGGTCAACTATCCACTACCAAACTCATTTTCAATAGATCCTGCCACTCCTATTCAGCAGGAAGCAGCTACAGAAGACCGAGTGGCCATCCCTATTCCATAAAAGAAAAAGGCTGGAATGTTAGGTTCAGGAGGACCCTATCTTTGCCCTCCATAGTGTGGGAACCAGACTCCTCCCTTACCTTTTGTGCGTGAACCGGACCTTGCATCTGGATTGGCAACACTACATGCTCACCTCCCATTTCACTGGACTTTCCTCCCTTCCCTGCCAATTTACCCACCCAAAATATTCCCACCGGAAAAGCTCTCCTCAAGCCCCATATAAGTTTCAGGAAGCCCTCACATTCGGGGCTGACACAATCTTCGGCTCAACCCGGCTGTCACTCAACTACAACAAACCTTGCTTAACCACTTCTGCCTTGTGCGTTCCTCCTTTGGCGAACCTAACACCAGGTTTATTAGTTCTAGGGCCCCTTAGGAGATGCTTTTGTGCAAGCCAAGGTCAGCTGCTGCTTGTGACCATCTGGGCCTACCTGATAGAAGCTACAAATGGATCCATGGTTGGTCTCTGCCTGTACTGGATCTGGATCTGGGATTGGCCATGCTACGAACTGAGGGCAGTTGCCACCAATACTGGGGCAGTTCAGCAAAATGCCCAGGGTACCCCAAGGCTTGAAGCTGCCTACTGGCTTTTCATAAGGTTCAGCAGCTGAAAGAGCCTGGGGCAGTACATGGATTTTGTGAATCAGGGTTCCAGTCATTCTCCAGGGTAGGACAAATGGTGTTTACTGTATTAGTGCAGATTCAGATTTGGCACCAGTGATGATCCTGTGGCCACTCTCAAAAGACTCAGATCACACCAAGGCCAGCTGCCATCTTCCTTGGGCCCACAGACCCTGGAGATTTGTTCAAGAAATACTGCAGCTTTGGCGGGGGCTGATTGCCTGCCACTGAAAGTGTCTGTGGAGGCACTTGAGCCAAGGCCTGTTGATTGCTGCTGAAAGAGCCTCCTGCTAAGAGTGCAGGGTGGAGCTTGTTGCCTAGTCATAAATATGCTTCCGACAATGTGAGAATTGGATGGAGTGGGGTCTCAGGAGGTCACCAGGGCAGGTTGAGTGAAGTTCACCAAGCCAATTCAGATTCAGATTTGGCCATGTTTGAGGAAGGGTCCAATGCAGGAAAAATGGCACCCATCTATAGGCTGCACCGGAAGAGGGCTCAACACAGGGGCCATGGTGGCTATCTCTCCAGCTCTCATTCTTAAGCCACACAACTTAGTCTTTCCCTTTAATATCTCTGGCACCTTCTGAGCTGCTGTCCCTCCACTGGAGCCCAGGATGAGTGCCTATGAATGATTCTGTATATGATCCCTTGAAAGGGATGTCTGGGTTTATATCTGGCTTTTGATTCACCTGGTCAGTCAAAATCCCCATTAATTTTCACAGCCGGATTTCATGGGGACTCCTCTTTCCAGTGCTGAAACCCTGGGCTGGGGCCCCTCACTCCTCTGGGGGAACCTCTGTAGTTAAAATATTCCTCCCCATGATAACTCACAACACATGGGTGTGGGCCAGCATATGTTGTGATTCTTCCCCTCCTACCAGTCTCAATGTGGCCTCTTATTTATATCTTCAGTTATAGCAGTTCTGTTCAGCTAGTCTTCAAATAGTTATCCAGGTTGATTTTTCTATAATTTAGTTATATGTCTTTCCTTTTTTTTTTCTTAGTGACATAGATAAAGATTTGTCAATTTTGTTGATCTTTCAAAGAACCAAATCTTGATTTGTTGATTTTTTAAAATGTTTTTCTATTCTCTATTTTGTTTATTTCTGATCTAGTTATTATTCTTTTCTTCTTTCTTCTAGCTCTCGTTTTAGTTTGTTCTTTTTCTAACTGCTTAAACTGTAATGTAAGATGTTGATTTGAGATCACTACTTTTTTTTCTTTTGGAGAAAATTTTTATTTTATTTATTATTTACTTTAAAAATTTATTTATTTATTTATTTATTTATTTATTTATTTATTTATTTATTATGGTGATATTGGTTAACAAAATTCAACTGTACATTTTAATAGTAAGGCATAAATATATTTCCATATGTGTGCTCACCTCCCATAGTTAGATTTTTTTTGTCACCACATATTTGACCCCCTTTACCCCATCTACCTTCCTCAAACCCCTTTCTTTTCCCCCTTAACTCTGGTAACCACTAGTCTATAGTCCAAGTCCATAAGTCTCTGTTTATCCTGTTCATTTGATGCTTTTAAGTTTATATCCCACATATAAGTGATATCATGTGGTTTTAAGTTTATATCACACATATAAGTGATATCAACTTTTTCTGTCTTGCTTATTTTGCTTAGCATGATTATCTTAAGGTCCACCCATGATGTTGCAAATGGCAGTATTTCTTCTCTTCTTATGGCTGAGTAATATTCCATTGTATATATGTACCACAGCTTCTTTAGCCAATTATCTACCGTAGGACACTTTGGTTGCTTCCACGTCCTGGCCAATGTGAATAATGCTGCTATGACAATCGGTGTACAAATATCATTTCGGATATGAGTTTTCAAATCTTTGGGGTAAATACCCAGTAAAGGGATTGCCAGATCATATGGGAGATCAATTCTTAGTTTTTTGAGGAAACTCCATTCTGTTTCCATAGTGGCTATACCAATTTGCAGTCGCACCAACAGTGGATGAAGGATCCTATTTCTCCGCATCCTCTCCAACATGTGTTATTACTTGTCCTGTTGATAATAGCTATTCTAAGAGGTGTGAGATAGTATCTCATTGTGGTTTTGATTTTGCATTTCCCTAATAGCTAGTGATGTTGAGCATCTTTTCATATGTTTGTCGGCCATTTGTATGTCCTCTAGAGAGAGTGTCTGTTCAGGTCCTCTGCCCATTTTTTGATTGGATCATTAGTTGTTTTTGTTGTTATTGAGTTGCATGAGTTCTTTGTATATTTTGAATATTAGGCCCTTATCAGAGGTATTGCTTGCAAATATATTTTCACATTCAGAAGGTTGTTTCTTTAACTTGTTGATGGTTTCTTTAGCTGAGCAGAAACTTTTTAGATTGATGTAGTCCCATTCATTTATTTTAGTTTTACTTCCCTTGCTTTTGAGGTCAAATTTATAAAATCTTCTTTAAGTCCAAGGTCCTTGAGTTTAGTTCCTATGTTTTCTTCTCTGCATTTTATTGTTTCAGGTCTTCTATTCAGGTCCTTAATCCATTTTGAGTTAATTTTGGTGTGTGGTGATAGACAACAGTCGAGTTTCATTCTTTTGCAGGTGGCTTTCCAGTTTTCTCAGCACTATTTATTGAAGAGGCTTTCCTTTCTCCACTGTATGTTTGTGGGTGTTTTGTTGTTGTTGTTGTTGTTAAAATTATTTGCCCATATAATTATGGGTTTACCTCTGGACTCTCGATTCTGTTCCACAGGTCTGTGTGTCTGTTTTTCTGCCAATACCATGCTGTTTTGATTACTATCGCTTTCTAGTATAATTTAAATTCGAGCAGAGTGATGTCTACAGCCTCGTTCTTTTTTCTCAAGATGGCTTTGGCAATTCGAGGTCTTTTGTCCTTTCATACAAATCTGATGATTTTTCGTTCTATTTCTTTAAAAATTGCTGATGGGATTTTGATGGGGATTGCATTAAATGTGTATAATGCTTAAGGTAATATGGTCATTTTAACTATGTTGATTCTTCCAATCCAAGAACATGGAATATCTTTCCATTTCTTTGTATATTCTTCGATTTATTTAATAGGGTCTTCTGGTTTTCATTATATAGGTCCTTCACATGTTTCATTAGATTTATTCCTAGGAATTTTATTCTTTTTGTTGCAATTGCAAAAGGAATAATTTTTTTCACTTCTTTTTCTGAGACTTCATTATTAGAGTATAAGAACACTATGGATTTTTGAACATTGATTTTGTATCCAGAAACTTTATACTGTATTTGCTTATTGTTTCTAGTAGTGTTCTTGTGGAGTCTTTAGGGTTTTCTATATACAGAATCATGCCATCCACAAATAATGACAGTTTGACTTCTTCATTTCCTACTTGGATGCCTTTTATATCTTTCTCTTACCTGATTGCACTCGCCAGGACCTCCAATGTTGTATTGAATAACAATGGCAATAGTGGACAGCCTTGCCTTGTTCCTGATCTTAGAAGGTTTTTAGTTTTTCACCATTAAGTATAATGTTGGCTGAGGGTTTATCATATATGTCCTTTATTTTGTTAAGTTTTTTTTTTATCATAAATGGATGTTGTATCTTGTTGAAGATTTTTTCTGCTTCTATTTATATGATCACATGATTCTTATTTTATAATTTCTTTATGTGATATATTACATTAATCGATTTGCATATGTTGAACCATCCATGTGCCTGTGGGATGAAGCCCACTGAATCATGGTGTATAATCTTTTTAATATGTTGCTGTAATTGAATTGCTAGTATCTTATTTAGGATTTTTGCATTTGTGTTCATAAGAGATATTGGTCTGTAGTTTTCTTTTTTTGTGTTATCTTTACCAGGTTTTGTATCAGGGTGATATTGGCCTCATAAAATGAGTTGGGGAAGTGTTGGCTCCTCTTCAATTTTTTGGAAAAGTTGTTCTAATATATCTTTTAAGAATGTTATTTCCTCTTTGATTTTCTTTTTGGGTTGTCTGTCCTTATCGACAGTGGGGTATTTAGGTTCCCTACTATGGTAGTGTTTTGATCTGTTTCTCCCTTTAGGTCTGTTAGTAATTACTTTACATATTTCACGGCTCCCTGATTGAGAGCATAGATATTAATAAGTGTTATGCCTTCTTGGTGCATGATTCCCTTTATCATTATAAAGTGTCCCTCAGTGTCTTTCTTTACCTTTTTTTTATTTTGAAGTCTTTTTCATCAGATATTAGTACCGCTACACTTGCTTTTCTCTGAATGCCATTTGCTTGAAATATCATTTTCCACCCTTTCACGTTGAGTCTATATTTGTCTTTGGAGCTGAGATGTGTCTCCTGGAGGCAGCATATGGGTTTTTTGTTTTGTTTTGTTTCATTCTCCAACTCTGTGCCTTTTTATTGGTGAGTTCAGTCCATTTACATTTAGGATGATTATTGAAATCTGAGGTCTTACATCCATTTTATCTTTTGTTTTCTGTTAGTTTGGTGTTTCCATTGCTTCTTTGTCCTCACGTTTCTGTTTTCTTTATTTTGGTTGGCTTTTGTGGGAATTCCCTCTGGTTCTTGTTTTGTATTATATACTTCATATGTGAATCTTTGGTGTGTGTTTACCATTACGAATATGTAAAGGATAGTTTTTTTTATATATATACAGTCGTCCATTTTCTTCTGTGTGTGCCTTATCTACATTCTCCTTTGTGAATTTGGATTTTTGAATCCTCCCCTTTTCAGTCACTGTTGTCTCAATTTGTCCCTATGTATGCTAAACGTTCATTACTTTCTTGCTATAGCAAATCTCTTTTTATTGTTTAAGCTTATAATGCCCTGTTCTTAGTAAGGGTTGCACTCCTCTGACTCTACCTGCCTGCTCGTCGCCTTATTCCTAATTATATATTTTTTTCTTGTCATTTTGTTTTAGGTGAGCTGACACCTTTCAGTATTTCCTGTAGTGCAGGCCTCATAGTGGAGAATTCCCTCGATTTTCGTATGTTGGAAAGGTCTTTATTTTTCCTTCATATCTAATGGAGGGCTTAGCTGGATACATTATTCTAGGCTGGTAGTTCCTTTCACTTAATAGTTTGAATATTTGATTCCACTCCTTTCTGGCTTGTAAGGGTTGTGCTGAGATATTCAATGATAATCTAATGGATTTCCTTTATAAGTTACCATCTTCTCCCTGGCTGCCTTGAGAATTCTGTCTTTGTCGTTGATTTTTGAAAATTTTAATACTATGTGTCTTGGAGAAGGCCTTTTTGGTTTCAGATAATTGGGTGTTCTGTTGATTTCTTGAACTTCAAGCTCCAGCTCATTCCTTAGATTTGGGAAATTCTCGTCAACTCTTTGCCTGAAAATGCTTTCTAATCTTTGTTCCTTTTCTTCCCCTTCAAGAATGCCCATTATTCTTATGTTTCCTCTCCTGACGGTATCAGTTAGTTCTTGAATTTCTCTTACATTATTTTTCATTCTTCAGTTTGTCACTTCTTTATAATTTATTTTTAGGTTTCTGTACTCGATATCACTCATTTTTTCCTCTATTTGTTCAACTCTATTTCCCAAGTTTGCTATTTTATTTTTCAGCTCTTGCAGTGTGTTCTTTATCTCCAGAAGTTCTATTTGGTTCTTATCGAGGGTTTCATTCTCCATGCTTAAGAACTCATTCTGCTCATCTAGTTGTCTTTTCAATTCCTGAAATTGTTGATATGATTTGTTTTGATTCTCACTGAGTTATTTCAGAAGTACCATCCTGAATTTTCTGTCATTTAAGTCACATATTTCTATGTCTGTAAGCTTCTTTTTTTGGAGATTTTTCTCTTTCTTTCTGAGATGCCTTATCATCTTGGCTGTTCATGTTGTTTAAAAGACTGTATCTGCACCTGGGCATTAATGAAAGTGTATTCTGCTTTTTTTTCCCCAGAAAGATTTATTATATAAAGGTCTCTCTAGCTCATTGCAAAGAATGTTTTTTTTGTTTGTTTGTTTGTTTTTGGTTTCCCGTAAGTGGCATCTAAGTCTCTTAGATCCCTGCTTTATATAAGTCACATATTTCTATGTGACTGATATTTTCTTGTAGATATTTCATCACACTTGCTACCCTCAGTCTCAGTCGCTGTCAGTGCTAGCGACAGTTTTGTTTGCTCACATTCCCCTGGGGTTGCACGGTGTTTGGTCTCGTAGGGTATGGGAGGAGGGACCCTCAGGGTTGAGTGATTGGGGCTACGACTCAGCCACAGTTTTGCATTCGCAGCTGGTAAAAATCAACTGTTGTTTCTCTGCAATCCCCACTTCTCTGCTTTCTTCCATTTTGCCTGGACACTGCCACCGGCTGCGTGGAGCTCCCAGCGTTCTCAGGAAGGACTGTTCAGGAATCTCCCCACACTTTCTCCCCTCTACCTCCTTGTACAGGGAGTTCAGGCTATGAGAGGAAGCTTCTTTGTTTCTCACAGTCTACTGCCTGGCACCCAGTGTTCTGACCTGCGCTAGCTCTTATGCATCGATCCCATGCTCAGATGTGCTAGTGTGCAATTTGGGTGATTTTTTTTTTTTGTTGAGTTTTAGACGTTCAGCTTATTGTTGTTTCAAGA